>NW_021632513.1:0-274410 GCF_004799145.2 Neltuma alba
TTTTCCTATGAACTCAATGTGGTCAAACACTAGAGTCTAGGGTCCAAGTTTTCATTTCCAATTCTAATGCTTTCAAACTTGCTCTCTTAGTTTAATCCCACAATTTTTCATTCTAAACACATTGGAACCGTCAAAAATTATCAAAATTCAACCCTAAAACCATCCCTAGTCTTGGTTGAAAATATACACAACATAAGGGGAACTTGGATTCTTTCCAATTTCATCACAAAACCACTTGATTGCAACTCTTTTCTTCCTCTTAATCATTAATGTAACATCAATCAACTTTTTCATGGCTTAAACAATATTGAATAGCATCTTTCCTTAGGGTTTCATGCTTTCAAAACTCATCAAAAATCATAGCCAGCCTTGCAACACAAAGCATCATGAACTACATTAAAAACCATGATCTTACCTTGTCCCAAAGTTTGGTCTTGCATGGAACTACATAGGGTCTTGGAAGATAATCATCTTGGAGGACCTCTTCATCAGAGTCTTGAAAAATTAAGCAACCTATGGAGATTGTGGTTTATTCCCTGTTTTTTTTAGCAGTTTTCATGTGTGGTTTTTCAACTGAATAAAGCAACTGTTAGCCGATTTCAATTGTAGCTTCTAGGTGTTGTTTGTGATGTTAGCATTTGTTCTCATCCCTTTGGCATTGTCAGTTTACTTTTATACCATGTTTTGTTGTTTTGTGTTGTTGTATTGCTTTGTCTATTAGTAATGCAAATACGTTTTGTTGTATTGCTTTTTCAAGTATTTCACTCAACTTATTGTAATATATTTTATTTCTCATGCATCCAATTTATTTCTTTCAGGTAGATGGAGGCAACAGAAGGCAGATTTCTTTGGGCATTGCATTCACTGCTTTTATATTTAATGTTGCAGTGATGGGTAGAGTGGAGGTTGGACTATGGTGTTTGATCAAGAACAAATTTTTAGAAATTTTTTATTAATAGAATTTTAATTTAGAATTCAAAAAATTTGTAAGAGAATGTTCTTTTGTATAGGGAGTGCTCAAGTAATTGATTTCTTTCAAATTGTATGATGTTTATATAATGTATTGGATTTAAATTCTATAAATATAATTTTTATTTAATATTATTCTCTTGTTATTATTCAATAATTCTATTGTGTATCATAATAAATATTAAGAGTAAAAAATAAATAGAAACAAATAGTTGAAAATAATTATATAGAATTAAATAAAATCACTTTATTTGACACTTTTTTACCCCTACTTGACGGTTATTAATGAATAACTGTCAAATAAGTTGACCTTATTTGACAGTTCTTTGCTAAAGAACAGTCAAATAAGGTCACCTTATTTGACAGTTATTCACCAAGGTGACCTTATTTGACAGTTCTTTGCTAACAATTGTCAAATAAAGTGACCTTATTTGACTGTTCTTCACTAAGAACCGTCAAATATTCCTAGAATATTTAACCATTCAGAACCGTCAATTGTGAATATTGATGCCTTTTTATTTGACGGTTCTAAACGGTCAAATATGAATAAAAAAACCGTCAAGTATTTCTAATTTTGTAGTAGTGACCGTCAAGTATTTCTAATTTTGTAGTAGTGTGCTATTAAATTTTGCTGTTAATTTTTTTTGAAACTTTTTTCTAATATGCTATTCTAGAGTTCTTGCATAAGTTTACTCCTTAACTCATGCTTGTAGTGTTTCCTAAGCTTTTCTTCACTGGACACTATCTTTTATGTGCAGGACCTTTATCGAATTGGTACCTTGGTGGGACTTGTCTGGGATATTGCTCTTTCATTTGCTGATATGTGCTAATATGAACTATTTTCTCCTTTGGAGAATAATTGGATATCTATTATAAGAAGAGTTCTTATTGCTTAAACATAAAACTGTCATAAATATTTTTTGATAGGATTGTACTGCTTTGCAAGGATAAACCAAGTCTGAGAAACTGCACTAGAGTTGCTTAAAGCCACACAAGAGATAGGGACAATTATTGGAAGAAGTAAATTGCACTAAACTATTTCTGCATTTGCATACCTACTACATAGGTATTTAATAACATTACCACTGCTTTCATTTGAACTTTAAATACTTCTAAGCAAATTATAGCGTCGATCCTATATTCATTGAATTTTATATGTTTGGTTCATCATTCTATTTCTTTATCTAACCAGAGAAGTAAAACATCAAGAGCACAAAAGAATAGCACGACTTATGTTGAAATAAACTTAGTGTTGAAATTAAATATTGCATGATGACATGTTATTAATTTGTCTTGCTCCTTATCGTAGAGCTAGAATCTATATATAGCAGAGTGGGTGTGATGCGCTTATATATACTTCGATAGCAAAACTAATTCTTTTTTTTTTCCTTATGCTTTGACAGAGTGTTTAGCTGTTGATAGATATTCATCAACCAAATTTTCATCTTGTTATCATATTTTGGTGGAGATTAAACTTGATTTTATTTTATTTTCAATTTGCAGATGTTGATGGTGATTTTTGCATATATTTATCACCAATCATTTGTTGTGCCGCAAAGTCTGTCAGTTTGAAATAATTTAGACTAGTTAATTTGCATACTATTATTTTTATATCATGAATTGTGAATCAAATTTAATACTTGAACTTAAAAAAATCACCTATTGATGTTGATATTCGCTTCAGATATTGATAAACCTAATGTTTGAAGAACAAGATCTTTATACAAGGCTGGATCACATGCTGATTTTTCGTTTATCCTTCATGGACTATCAAATTTGATTTTCAATTTCATTTAGTTAGTTTGTTGAGATATGACACATTAGCAGCAGCAGCAGCAACATTTCATTTAGTTACATATTTTTAGGAATTATTTGCTGATTAAAAAAATAAAATTAGTAGTTTGTTTCAGTCAAAATTTGTTCCTTATATTTAGCCACATAGCGGTTAATTATATTGTGATGATTTTAGGAATTCTTTGTTTTTGGAGTTTTAGGCAAGAGAAGTCAGATTTCTTCAGATAGTTATGGATATATGCATATGAAAATAGAGGAGCTTGGATTATGATATTTGATCAACAAACAATATTTAGGAAATTTTTTAGGATAAGTTTTTTTTAGTTCAAATAATTTATTGGACAATTTTTATATAGGGAGTGCTTAAATGATTAATATCTTTGAATTATATAGTGTTTATCAGTGATGTATTGGATTTTGAATTCCATAAATATAACATTTTGATTTTATATTGTTCTCTTGCCATCATTCTGATTATAATGCATGTTATAATAAATATTACAAATAAAAAATATTAAATCATTTTATTTGACTATTCTTTTTAACAACTGTTAAATAAGGCTACCCTTACTTAACGGTTGTTCATAAGAACTGTCAAGTAGTACCTTTAGAACTATGAAGTAAAGGTACCCTTACTTGATAGTTCTTATGAACAACTGTCAAGTAAGAGTAGCCTTATTTAATAGTTAAAAGCTATCAAATATTATACATAGCAAACATGACAGGTCCTTATTTGACGGTTCAGAACTGTCAAATACGAGTAGAAATAACTTCAAATATTAAGAAATATGTTGTAGTGGTTCGATTTTCAACGGTAATTTTCTAAAGTCGCCACTAAAAGTCTAAGGCAGAATAAAGACCACAAAGACTTTTAGTAACAACCCTAAAAAGTCATTGCTAAAAGTATGCTTTTCAACAGTGACAAAAAATGTCACCACTAAATGTATGCCCTCTAAAGACATTCAGTGGTGACATTTTTTGTTGCTGCTGAAGGTCTCACATTGTCACACCTTACTTATATAATATCTTAGAATCCATTTAGAATCTTTTTTGACTATATTGGATGGTCTTGAGCTCAAAATCTCCTTTAGGACGTTACTTTTCTGAAATTACTATTCACTGTGCAAATTTTAGATGACAGGTCAAACTTTGAAAAATCATAACTAATTCTAAAAAAATCATATGGAGGTGTTCCAAAATTCTATGGAAAGATCTTTCAATTCTCTTTGAGGGAAAAATATCCAATTGGACTTATCTTTTCCCAATTCATACAGTTTAATCAATGAATATTACTGTTTATTTGGTAAAATCTGGACTTTCCAGATTTTGTGCCTAAACTTTGGAAATTCATATCTCCTTATGTACACATCCAAAAGAGGTGATTTACCTCTCATTTTAAATCTTGGGATATGTACTATGAATTTGCCAAAACTTGTGACTTAACTCATTCATTTGGTAGGTCAAACTGAAGTCCAAAACTAACTGCTGCAGGACCTACGTTTTATCCCTTAACTAACTTTTGCATTAATTCTTTTAATTTCTTTGACATACATAACATGGGTTTACTCTTTCCCATTCATACCCATACACTTTTATTCATGCCATAAATATTCTAAACACATACATTGAATTGATGTCATTCATAACATAAATTTACAACATAGGAGAATTATACATTGAACATAATCTCAATCATTAACATCAATAATGGTCCGCTTTCTTCTCCTTGCTTCTCATGCCATTAGTGCCCATCGTTGATTGACCTAAATGGTTGGTTAGGGAGGGCTGAGATTCGGGGGAATCTCAGTAGCAAACAATACTATATTAATCATGCTAGATGGATGTTAATGCACTACACGTAACTTGTTTATTCTCTTGTTAATTAGTGACATATTAGCATGCTCAAGGCTAACTTCTTGATGCATGGACATGGAGACATAGTCTACTCATCATGAATAGCAATTACAGTAGCTAAAACATGTCACAATAACATTCAATAACATGTACACGGCAACACACAAGCATACAACATCAAGCAATGACAAATAGGTAAGTTCACTACCTTGCATCTCAAGCTTTCCTCTTGCTTTTCCTTTGAATCCCTTGACTTTCCAACCATGTGGGCATTCGGTTAACATCACCAAACATCCTCTTGGATATTCCAAAGATCCTAAACATAACCATAATGACCATACAATCCATTAGGACCACTAGATTGCATAAAGTTCAAGACTAGCTCTCTTGAACCTCAACCCTTTCTCTTAGTCTTAGGGTTTTCTTTCTAACTTTTCTAACATAAATCTCATCATTTCCCATCCTTAAGATCTATTTCTTATCAATCAGGACCACTTTAGATGGCCTTAGATTCAAGAATATCAAATCTGGAAATTTTGGTTCGCGGGTACTATTCACGCAAAAACTCCAGAATTTTTGCTCAACTTTGAAAATTCATAATTAATTTTAGAAAAATAAAAAATGAGTGGTTCCAAGTCCCACTGAAAGCTCCTTAAGTTAAATTTAAAGGAAAAATAGTTTTAGGAACCAATTCCATGCCGAACAGTACCAGAATTGTACGGAACTCGACACTCTTCCAAAAGTTCAACACTGTTTCCAGATTTCAAACCCTAACTTTGAAAAATCACCATAAATCGTACACATATCCAAATGAAATGTTCTATCCATAGATTTAAAGCTTACAGAGTGTACTTTAAGCATGCCAAATTTCAGAATCATATACAAAGAGTAACTTATTCGAAACAGGCATCAAATTATCATATAATTCTTCTAATTTCCACATAGATCCACTTGAAACAACCTTTAATCAATGTGTTCTAACCAAGTTTAACATCAAAATCATCCTCCCTTAACTCTTATTAATTTCTTCCAGCACCTTGCCCTAAGGGAAACCAAACTTTTCAACCATAAAAACCAAAGATTCAAAGCAAGAAACAAGAGGAAACAACTTACTAACCTTAGATCTAAACTTGGTTGATCAAAGTAGGTGTCTTCCTCTTGATTTAAGCTTCAAGAATAAAAATTGCAAGAGTTTCCCCTAGTATTCTTCAGCTTGGCCGAAAATGTGAA
The DNA here is from genome assembly GCF_004799145.2 of Neltuma alba. Taxonomy (NCBI): domain Eukaryota; kingdom Viridiplantae; phylum Streptophyta; class Magnoliopsida; order Fabales; family Fabaceae; genus Neltuma; species Neltuma alba. The sequence continues at coordinate 5,848 of NW_021632513.1, forward strand.
GGCGGGAGGGTCTATTTATAGCAAAAAATTTAGCTTGAATGGACCAAAATGCCCTTAGTAGCTAGAAGGAGGAGTAAGGGCAATCTTGGAAGTTCAAGTGGATTTTTGCATCATCATTGCATCACCTTCTTGCATCATGCTTACCTCATTCTTCTAGAAGGTGCCAAGTGTCACAAAGGTGGTGGAGGAGAAGGGAGATTAGATCCTAGCTGTTGGATCAAAACTTAATCCTTAAGTTTCCTCCGAATTTACTTGGCCCACGTTTCTCTAACTTTCTTTATGGCCTTTCGGAGCTCAAAATTTTTTTTCTGTCTACTCTATAAATTCTCTTTAATTCTCAAAAATATCTATGAATTTTCTTAGGCCACAACACTCCCTTTAAGCCTTGCACAAAATTCATTTACTAAAATGCTCTTTTATCGGCATAATCGGCTCTTTAATTTATTAAAGCCACTCCACTAGCCTTTTGGTTGCGGGACTAATTTTATAAATTAGTAAAACCTTTCAACCTTTCAACCTCATTTTTTTAATACATTTTTTAGGTCTCTTGCTATTTTAAATAATTGCCTCAAACAATATACTTTTTACTTGCCATAACCTTATAAATTCCATTTAAGCTACCTCAGGGGTATTTTTGTCTTTTCTCTTCACAGAAGAGCCTTAGAATATTATTTCCCATTTTTTGGAATTTTCTTGGAATTCTCTGTATACTCTTTCATTTTTACCCCTGTTGGTCATAACTTTTTGAATTTACGATTTAGTCTCTGCTTGGACTTAACTTCATACAATCCTCTCTTTGAGATTTCTAACTTAACCTTTAGCCTGTATCTAGCCTCTTTTCTTTCTTTGGGCCTTCGAGACTTTACTGGAGCATCTAGCTTTAATTATACTTGAGCCCTTGAAAACTTTTACTTTGCAGTTTAGTCTCTAAAACTGCTTTGACTTCCTTTCTCATCTTTGAGACTTCTACTCAAAAGGGATCTAGTAGCCTATCTAATTTAGACTATTTTTGGTACTTCTAGGCTCAAAAGTTTGGATGTTACACACATTCAATGGTGACTTTTTGTGTCACCACTGAAAGATACTTCTAGTGACAACTTTTAGCGGTAACAAAACAAGTCACCACTAAAAGTTGACCTTTAGCGGTGACAGTTTGTCGCCACTGAAAGTCATACTTTTAATGGCAACTTTGTAGTGTTGCCATTGAAAGTTGACTTTCAGCAGTGACTTTTTTTGTTGCGGTTGAAAGTGGTTGCCAAAAGTCTTTTTTTTTTTTTTTAAATAGTGAGTGGACTTAGTTTTTAAAGTCTCAACTTCTTCTTTAGCACATTAATATCTTCACCTAACGCATTTTTAAATTTCAAAAGTTTGTTCTGGGAAGTTTGTAACGTATTGAGCCTATATATATAACACGTTATTGAATACCATTTGCTCATGTCCAGTTCATAACAAATAGTAACACTTTCCTTTTGTGCTATCTTCGATATCTAACGTGTTATTCATTTTGACAAAAGTGAAGTCTTAGTTAAAACTCATTTCAACACACTAAGAACCCCTTTCATATGAAGCATATTGGGAAAAAGAGGTAGAGATAGGGATAAAAAAAAAAATTTATTAAAATAATGTTTAGTTTGAGGAATTACTTGTTATTTGAGATTGGACAAACTCATGTAGGTGGGATCAAGGAATACTAAATACTCATGCTAAATATTTTTTTAATGATTTTTTTAATTGCAATCCTAGTTCTCATCTCTCATTTTTAATGACCTAAGTTCTTACTTAACGCATCAATCCTTAGGCTTAAGCTCTGAAAATTTATCAATGCAATAACCTCTTTATCTAACACATTAGTTAGCTTAGATTTCTATGTGAGGCTCTTGCTGTTATTAGTTTTCAATGTGTTTAATGCATTAATTGTGTGATTAACGCATTAGCTGATGTCTGACACACATTTAATATTGTTTTTGAAAAGTACTTTTTCATAAAACATCTCACTACTACAAAAAGGTCTATTTATGTCCCATATTTTTGTTTGAAATTGAGAACAGAGGAGAAAAGTACCTCATACTCGTTTGTTGGCTTAAAACAAATGAGTATAAGGGCCCATACTCATCTGTTATGGGCCAAAAAACAAGTATGGGCTCATTATACTCATTCGATAAACTGAATAGAGGAGTATAATGGGCCCATACTCATTTGTTGGTCCACAACAGACGAGTATGGGGCCTCATATTCATCGATTCTTGGCTAATAGATGAGTATGGGCCTCAATCTTTGTAAAAAAAATTTAGCAAAAAATGCCAGATCTTAGTGCCTTCTTCCCTCGACTCCCTTTTTACCCTTTCCCCTTTTCCTTGATCCCTCAGCTCGCTGTCTTTCTCTCGCCATCATCCTCAGCTTGCGCCCTTGTCAGCTCGGTCACTGTGAGCTCATCTTCCTTAGCTCGCTGTCCCTTAGGTCGTGTCATCGTCAGCTACTCCCTCCCTCAGCTTGCTTCCTCACATTCCCCCTTAGCTCGTCATTGCATCATCTTCTTGCATCATCCTTACCTAAGGGACAGCGAGCTAAGGGGGAATGTGAGGAAGCAAGCTGAGGGAGGGAGTAGCTGACGATGACACGACCTAAGGGGGAATGTGAGGAAGCAAGCTGAGGGAGGAAGCAAGCTGAGGGAGGGAGTAGCTCGTCATTGCATCATCTTCTTGCATCATCCTTACCTCATTCTTCTAGAAGGTGCTAGGTGTCACAAAAGTGGTGGAGGAGAAGGGAGATTAGATCCTAGCCATTGGATCAAAACTTAATCCTTAAGTTTCCTCCTAATTTACTAGGCCCAAGTTTCTCTGGCTTTCTTGATGGCCTTCCAGAGTTCAAAACATTCTTCTATCTACTTGATAAATTTTTTTTAATTCTAGAGAGTATCTATAAATTTTTTTTAGGCCATAACACTTCCTTTAAGCATTGCATAAAATTCATTTACTAAAATACCCTTTTATCGGCATAATCGGATTTTTATTTATTAAAGCCATTCCACTAACCTTTTGGTCATGGGACCAATTTTATAAATTAGTACATCCTTTCAACCATTTAACCTCATTTTTGTGTACATTTTTGAGGTCTCTTGCTATTTCAAATAATTACCTCAAGCTGTATACTTTCTACCGGCTATAACCTCATAAATTCCATTTAAGCTGCCTCAGGGGTATTTTCGTCATTTCTCTTCACAAAAGAGTATTAGAATATTATTTCCCATGTTTTGGGATTTGTTTTGGAATTTTCTGTATACTCTTCCATTTTTACCCCTATTGGTCATAATTTTCTGAATTTTCGGTTTAGTCCCTACTTGGACTTAACTTCATACAATCCTCTCTTTGAGATTTCTAACTTAACCCTTGGTCTGTTTCTACTCTCTTTTCTCTTTCTGGGTCCTTAGGACTTTACTGGAGCCTCTAGCCCAATTATCTTTAGCCATTTAAAATTTTTACTTTGCAGTTTAGTCCCTGAAACTGCTTTGACTTCCTTTCTCATCTTTGGGACTTCTACTCAAAATGGGTCTAGTAGCCTATCTAATTCAGGCTATTTCTGGTATTTCTAGGCCTAAAAGTTGGGATGTTATAATGGTAATATTAATGAGACAACTAAAGGGAAACCTTTGAAGTTATTGTGGTATCTTTCAATAATACTATGATTTAAATGTTTGTTTGCTAACATAACAAATGCAAAAAAGTTGACATGGCATTTTGATGAGAAAATATCAAATGGAAAATATCTCCCGCACCCTGCAGATTCTCCTCAGTGGAAGAAAATTAATGAAATGTTTTCAGAATTTGATAGCGAACTAAGAAACCTTCATCTTGGGCTTTGTATAGATGGAATCAATCTTTATGGCACTATGAATGGCACAAATAGTGCATGGCCAGTTTTTCTGGTAATTTACAACTTACCTCCCTAGTTTTGCACAAAACGTAAGTATATGATGTTGTCTTCAATGATTTTGGGACCAAAGCAGTTGAGAAATAATATCGATGTCTATTTGGCACCTTTGGTTGAGAATTTGAAGAAATTATGAGAGGAAGGCATAGATGTGTTTGATGCACATAAGCAAGAGTTGCTTAAGTTGTGTATAATGATTTTCACTACGATAAATGACTTTCCTGTCTATGAAAACTTGTTAGGTTATAGTGTGAAGAGCCATAAAGCATGTCCTATATGCGAAGCAAACACACATATCCATCAACCTAAGCATGGAAGGAAGACAATTTACCTTATTTATAGGAGGTTTCTTGGTTTCACCCATATTGTAGACTAAAAAAGGTTTTTGACAGCTTACCAGAGCATGGAATGGCTCCAAAGCCTTTGGATGGAGAAGAAATTTATTGAAAGGTAGAAAGAATTAATGTCATCTTTAGGAAGAATAAGATCGTTAGTGAGAAAAACATTTGGAAGAAGAAATCTATTTTCTTTGATCTTCGATATTAGTGTACTCTCGATGTTAGACACAATCTAGATGTGATGTATGTAGAGAATGTTGGAATGGCTGAACACCCAAGAGGGGGGGTGAATTGGGTGTTGATTAAAATTAAAAATCTTTTCACAATGTAATGAAATTCATAAGAAATTCTAAGTATAAAAAACAATGAATCGAGATAAGCATAATCACAGTAGTAAAATAGTTTAGTTGGAAATATAAAAAGGTAAGGGAAGAGAAGATGCAAACAGTGATTTATCCTGGTTCGGTCCTCACTGACCTACGTCCAGTCCCCAGGCTCCCCCTGAGATTTTCAATCGACTATCTCCCTCAAGTTTAACACGGGTACTTGAGAACCGCTACAACCATAAGTTTGATCCGGGCACTTGTGTCGCCACTTACAATCGTTCGACTAACCAGTCTAATTCAACAACAACCTCTCACTGAGGTAATACTCCCCCTTACACACCGTAATAGCAATGATAAAGAAGATTGAATATTTCTTCTCTCAAAGAAGTGATAGATGAAACTTAAGCACGTCTGGGAAACTCTCCTCTCTATCTTACGAATACATAAGTTTTAGTCTATGAAGTACAGAGACAGGGAGTTTTCTCTCGGAGCTCTAAATGACAATATGTTGATTCGGCATTTTAGCATTTGATGTTGTAAGCTCAGACTCTTCTTCTTTTTTTTTTTTTGTTTTGAATGCTCTTCTATTTATGGATGATGTTGGGTACTTGACCGTTGAGCATTTTCTTCCCGTTTGGCTTGAAGAATATGACCGTTGAAACTAGCCGTTGGAAGCTTCTGACGAAAGTCGATTCTTCACCTCATAAATTCGTTGTGGCTCTTTACCTGAAATAATCTTCCTCAAATCAAGTGATAAGTATCTGATAATCTTAGAAACAATAAGTTGGAAAACATGAAATCAATCATCAGATATTCAGATATTCAGAACGTAAGATGAACTTACTTGATCGATGTCTTGATCGATAAAGCTTTGATCGATCATATTATCGATTAATTACATGAAGAAAAGATATAGCAGATATATGCAATTATCGAATAGATTATGGATCATATGATGATCGAACATGTGATCGATAATTGATGAAACATGAATGCAGTGAGCTTTAAATGATTTATGCAAGAATAAGCCTTTTCAAGTTATGTTTGCCTTCGTATCCTTTTAATAGAGAGTTATGTGTAAAAGGAAGGCTGAGAAAAGCTTAAAGATAAAAAGATAAAAGATTTCGAAATCACCGTGAAATGCTGTTATGAAATAAACTTGTACAATGATCGAGCAAGTGATCGAAAACTTTTTGATCGATCATGCTATCGATAATCAAGGTGTTACAGAAACAGATATTAAAGCAAATAATGATCGAACACATTATCGATAAATGGATGATGGATAAAGTTATCGATAAACAATGAGTAACAATATATTCAGTGAAAAACACAGACTATGTGGATTAATCGAACAGGTGATCGATCAATGAATATTCGATCAAGTGATCGATAAAATGAAAAACAGAGATTTAATCATGTAAGGTAAAGAAACTGATTATCGATCACGTTATGTGAAAACAAGGTAAACATGAAGTGCGGTGATCGATCATATTATCGATAATAAAATTATCGATCCAGTGATCGAAGAATCATGGTTTAAAAGCGATGTGCTAATTATCGATCATGTGATCGATCAGGTGATCGATAAGCTACTAAAATAATTATCTGCATGCAGAGCTATGAAGCAATGTTCGATCATATTATCGATAAATGACTGATCAATAAGGTGATCGATAAATGGAGATTAAAGTAAAACATAGAATGAGTAGAACGTATTACCATTTATCTGTCTTCTCATCGATAATCTATTTATCGATCATGCTATCGATAAATGCCTATTTATCCATAACGTTAACTTTGTTTATCGATCAAGTGATCGATAAAAACATCTATCCATAATGTTATCCGAAAACCATTTATCCAATAGGTTATAAAACCTCAATAATGCATATGAAGATAAGAGAGAAGAATTAAAGAGATAGTACCAGGAACTCGATAAAATGATCGAATATGTAGTTGCTTGATCAGGCTCGAGTAACATCTGATAATGGCTTTTCATTTCCTCATTTCTTCTAGTGCTTTTACTCAATAACATGTTTGAGTAGTATGTTGTTTGAGAGCTTAATCAATCAATGTAGAATTTCTGGTCTTTGCCTCAATAAATTCGAAGTCTGATTCAAGCAGAACGAAGGTCAACTTTGAGTGATCATAACTCTTCCAATTCAACTCCAAATTTTGCAAATGACCTATCCCCAGAAAGCTATTTGAGTCTACTTTCTAGTGCAACAAGAATCACCCCAAAATTCATTGTGGTTGCAAAGTTATCTTCATCACAATGACTAAAGGTCGGAATAAAGGCGTTAATCCTTACTGCAATCTTTCGAGCAACATATCTCCCTCATATGAAACTCTTTGAAGGTGAATTTGGTGTCCATGAACCGTGTTCTGAGTCTAGTTTCATAGGAATCAAGTTTCACCTCAAACGGATTTGTGGTTTGAGAGATATTGAAGAAATACCGAACCTATGTCAGAGCTGAACGAAGAACAGAGCATAACAGAGGATGTATTTTATCGATAACTTGATCGATAAATGGATGATCGATCAAGTGATCGATAATTGCCCATGAAAATCACCTCTGAAGCTTATTTTTCATGTTTATATGAAGGGTGACTCAATATATGATGGTATAACTTCCCGGTTGTATATTTTAGCTTCCGACTGAGCCATCCAAACTTCTGATTGAGTATAGCAACGTTTAACATCAAATCTATGAACTTGAATCTTGATATTTTCATTTGATCTTGCAAGTTCTTCTTTTCTCAATCTCTCTTCTTCTTCTTCCTCTTGATCATTCTCCATAACTCAAAGTGTAACATAATATCTCCTTTCTTTTCTTGAGGAAACTACATAAGATAGTAAGTATGATAGTTAGTCAAAATATGAGATAAATAATTTATGTAAACTTTTTACTCTATTATTTGACATCATCAAAACTAATCATATCTAACAGAGAAAAACGTCTGTGATAACTTGATTAGTACTCTTTTACACATACCAGAAAAGCCAAAGGACGGAATTAATGCAAGACTAGACTTGGCTGAATGGGAATAAGAGAATAGTTACATCTACAATTGAAAGAGGATGATAAGAGGGCTTATTTAGAACCAGTAGCACACACGTTATCCAAGGCAGATAAAACTAGCTTGTGTTGATGTTTGCATGGCATTAAAGTGCCACAAGGTACTCTTCTAATGTGAAAAGACTTGTCTTGATGGATGATTTGAAGTTAGTAAGGATGAAGTCTCATGATTACCATGTATTGATGCAACAACTATTACCAGTAGCTGTTGAAGGCATAATAAAAGTTGATGTCAGAAACACCATAATCAGACTATGCCTTTTTTTAATGCTATTTATAGCAAAGTCATTAACATAAAAAAGTTAGATGAACTGGAAAATGAGGGGTATGTTATTCTGTCTCAACTAAAGATGCACTTTCCTCTTGCATTCTTTGACATCATGGTGCCTTTAATAGTCCATTTGGTAAGAGAGGTAAGGCTTTCCGGTCCTGTTTATCTAAGTTAGATGTATCTATTTGAGAGATATATAAAAGTATTAAAAGATTATTCTAAGAATCCTTATCATCCTAAGGAATCAATTGTTGAAAGATATGAAGCTAAGGAGGCTATGGACTTTATCAAAGGATATTTATCAAAGATACAGGCACAGTCTCGACATGATGATGGAATAGATAATGGAACATGGGGACTCAAAGTAAAGAGAAAAGGTCGTGATGAAGTTTTCCAAGCACATTTATATATTTTGAACAATATGGAAGAAGTTCAACTGTACTTAGATGATCATAAAAGGACCTTAAAGGACAAATATCCAAAGAAAAGTGATATGCAGATCATTAATGAGCTCAACAAGACATTTATAGCATGGTTCAATGAAAAGGTCTTAAGGGAAGACGATGTATCTAATACAGTAAAATGGTTAGCTTGGGGGCTTCATTTTGATGTCACTACTTGGAGTTGATATGATATAAATAGGTATTCCTTCTACATAAAGGCTCAGGATGATAAATGTACTATTCAAAATAGTGGGATAATAGTAGTAGCTGAAGCGATGCATTTTTCTAGCTTTAAAGATAAAAATCCTAAATTGGCATCCATGGCTTATTATGAAGTTATTGAAGAGATATAAAAGGTGAGTTACCCTAAATTGGCATCCATGGTTATGCAAATGAGCCCTTCATTTTAGCAAGCCAATTGAAACATCTATGTCACTGATCCAGCAAATAAAAAATTGTCTATTATACTCCAAGGTGGAAAACAAAAAGATGGTGATCCAACTTTAGACCTTAACAAGACACCACCTTTCACCACAAATCCAACTGCACATAGCAAAGTAGAATTGGTAGATGATGACAAATATGCTATTTGAGATGATCACTGTGAAGGGATACAGGAAAATATATAAAGTAAAATTGTAATAAAATAGTTGTGTGCTTTAATTTAATTGTGTTTACTATATGTTATTTGTTTATTTGTTTCATTCCAATTTACTAACCTATTTGACCTTGGCTTCGTAACAAGGACATGGAGGACAATAATAGAAACAATGAGGAATCCGATGATGATCAAGCAAATGATGAGCCTATCGGTAGAGGCACCACAAGGATGCCAAAGCTTGCAGTATATCGTGGGTGTATTCAGAAGAAGCATGTGGATTTTGATGATGACATGAATCCAGTTGGTGTAGAGGGTGATAAGGTCATAAGCTATGTAGGACTTTTGGAATGAACCAAAGTTAACATTTTATATTCTAACTAGAAAGAAGTACCACCTAAAACAAAGGAAGCAATTTGGCAAGATACATTGGTATTTAACTTTCTCTCTTCCATACATTTAAATAGTTATAATTATTAATTCTAACTTCATTATTGAAACATCCTTGCTTTAAACCCTCAAAGGACACATTCAAAAGTGTTACAATTGAAGTGATTCACGAAACAAGCCCATAGATTAAAAATTGGTAACTGGTTCTCAGGTTACTATTCATTAGTTAAATTCTAGATTTTTTATCCAACTTTGAAAAGTTATAACTAATTATAGAAAAACTATATCGAGGTGGTTCAAAATTTTATTTAAAGCTCTTTCAATTCTCCATAGGAAAAAAAATAAAACTGGACTTAACCCTTGCCAATTCATACAGTTTATTCATTAAAGTTTACTGTTCATTTGGTTAAAACTTTACATTCCAATTTTTCTACCCTAACTTTGATCAAACATAACTCTTAGCACACATATCTATTTTAAGTGATCTACCACTTGTTTTGAAGCTCAGAATGTTTTTCTTTAACCATACCAAATTTCACAAGTAGAATCAATCATTTGCCTCACCTCCACGGTGTCACTAATTCGTGGCTCCTTTAGAGATGCTTTATCCCCCTAACTTGCGTTAATAATTCATAATGAATTCTTTCCTTGTATAATATCATTCCATCAATCCATAAATTATCCCCATACAACATCAGAGCCAATTATACAAGCCATCGTTATCACTTATCATCACATATCATCAATGTCACATTTATAACATACATTAATATATAATCTATGCAATGTACTATAATAACTTTCTTCAATTGTTTTCCTCTTTCCTTGCTTCTCCTCCATGCATCATTTGTTTGATCATTATCACCTATTATCAGATTTGAGATTTGAGAGAATCTTAGTAGTAAACATTACTATCAATGCATACAAGATGGATGCAAGTGTATAACATACTTACTCATAACAGATTCTGATACTCAATGTTTCATACTAACATGCATGGCCATGAAAAACATCATTGAAATAAAGCATTGTGCTAGCACCACCATCTTATAACATCATCCAATCATATAATGCACATCAACATACAACCATGCACATTAAGCATACAAGAAAGGTAAGTTCACTACCTTATATCTTTACGCTTTCTTCTTGGTCCCTTTTACCTCCAACTATTAAGGTTGCTTGCTCAACCTTTTCTATTCATTTTCCTTTGTGCCCTATAGCCCTAAATACACCAACACATCATTTCTATTCATTCATTAGGCCCATGGAAATCAACAACATCAATACTTTATTTTCTTTGAGCTATATTAGCTTCTAACTTTTGAGCTTGATTTCCAACCTTCCTAAAATTAATTCCACATGCTATTTGTCACATCCCAAGAAGTTTCACCTAACTATAAGGGATTAAAAATTGAGATAAGAGCCAAAGTAGAAACTAGAGGGGGATACGAAACAACTTTTGTGGTGAAACCTCGATAAGATCTGGGTTGACATTTTCGTAACTATCGGTTTAGGAAGGGCAAAATGGAAAAATTTGAGAAACATTCTAGAAAATTCTTGAAAAATGGGAAAAGTGTAAATTAAAGGTTTTGAAAACTTGGTTGAGGCCCAAAAGGTGAAATTATGGTGAAAATAAATTGTTATGGAATTTCCTGTAAACGGAGGTTTTTCGAGAAAATATTAAAAAATAGGAGGAAAATAATCATTTTAATTAGTTAGAGGCCTTAATAAATTTGGAAAAAAATGGATAAATCATCTAAATGTTTATTTGAATTTATAAAATTGGTTGTAGGCCTTGGAAGCTCAGGAATTAATTTTAGGGAATTTATTTTCCCGCAGTAACACCAATAAAAGCCTAATCGGAGAAAATTCAAAATAAATACCTAGAGGTGGCCAAAAATTCTGAATATTTTGAGATCATGTTCTTATATTAAAAGTGAATTATGATGGAGAGAAATGAATTTTTAGAGGTCTGAAAAAATTATGAAATGTTACTAGTGAATAGTAACTGATAAAGTTCCAAATTGATTTGGGATTTTGATTTGGGATGTGGGCCATCTTTTGAGGCCAGTCCAAGTCATTTGTAGGGCCCAAATTGAGCCTAATAAGGGTCCAATTTCATTGCTTGCTGGCCACTCCACATAATTAATTAAATAAAATGCAAAAGTAAGGGATAATTGTTAGAAAAGTCTAGAAGTTCTACTTGGATTAATCTGATTTATTTTGCTCTAAATGGCTGCCACATACCCCCCAGGAGGTGTCCCATTTTTGGCCAACAAGAGAGGGGGAGGGGCTGATTACAATTTTCTATAAATACCCCCTCCTAAAATACAAAAAATGTTGGAAAAATAGAAAAACATGGGGGAGGTTTTGTCACTTTGGTTCCAGCTCTAGCCAACCAAAAATCTTGAGGTATTTGGGCAAGGGTTAGTAAGGGTTTCTGGCTTGAAAAGTTAAGAAAAATACTACCAAATTTTCACTGGACCTTGTAATGTTTAGGAAAGGATAGGAACCTCAAATACCAAGTGGAATAAGCAAGATTAAGTGGATAGTAAAGAAGAAATTTAAAGATCATAACAGTCTTTTAAGGAATTCATTGAGTTGGGTAGACTTATAGATCCAACCGAGAATCAGTATGCTATGGTCTACCTTGACTACTTCTATTACTTAAGGTTACTGCAGAATGAAGTAGTCGAGGAAGGTTAGCATGTGGATGACGCTTTATGGTGCTGGGTGGTACTAGAGACGCAACCTACTACCTAGGTTCGGTAGACCCAGACCTGGCAGCTCTGCAGATCCTCGATGCCTAGCGACTTCGATCAGCTGCTGGATGACTTAGAACTTTTTGTAACTAATTTGATTCCCTCTTCCTCTACTGGGTTGTAAATATAGGATGATTGTATGCTATGCTAATTGTGGTGGGTTGTAGCCCTATATTTTGTTGACTATGCCTGATGTATATATTAATTGAAAAGTAATATAAATATCGTTTATGTAAATTAATGATTCTGTCCTCTTGTAGTTAAGATGAAAATGACAAAATGGTAAGAGGAAGACAAGGATCAAGAGGTAGGGGAGCCAGTACAAGGAAAGAGTCGTCGAGGCCCCCTATTGATCTAATAGAAAGAATTATGGAAAGATTGGAGGAATAGCAGAGAACTATGGTTGAGATATAAGCTACTCAAGCTAGGCAAGAACAAGAAAGGGATGCTACTATAGCTACAGTAGTAGCGGTAGCACTGGCATAGTTACAGCAGCCTTGGCAAGGAATAGTCAGGACAACCTAGCCCATACTACCACGGCAACCATAGGACATAGCTCCTGTGAGACCCCAACCTACTGCGGAACCTGATACACTGCAGCAGTGGATTATTAAGTTCAGTGAAACATCCTACCTTTAATCCCTCAGAGTGCGCATTAGTAAGCGTTATGATTCAAGCAGGTCATGACACAAGTTGTGGATTTAAAATTTCAACATAATTACTCGGGTTACTATTCACTGTTCAAATTCAGATTTCAGGTCCAATTTTGAAAAATCATAACTAGTTGTATAAAAATTGTATTGAGGTGCTCTAAAATTCTATAGAAAAATCTTTGAAATCTGTTTAAGGAAAAAAAATCCAATTAGACTTATCCTTGCTCAATTCATACAGATTAATCAATAAAATTACTATTCATTTGGTAAATTCTGGAACTCCTAGATTCTGTGCCTTAACTTTGAAAATTTGTATCTCCATGTGTACACATCCAATTAAGATGATCTAGTCTCATATTAAAGCCTGGGATGTGTACTATAACTTTGCCAAATTTTGTGGCTTAACTCATTCATTTGGTAGGTCAAACTAAAGCTACAAACTCACTGTCCTAGGACCTATGTTTTATCCCTTAATCTCTTTTTACTTTAAATCTTTCTATTTCTTTGGCATACATAAATTGGGTTTGCACTCTCCCAATTATCCTCATACATTTCTATTCATCCCATAAATATTGCAATTAAATACATGACATTATTGGCATCCATAACATAAATTACATAATAGGAGAATTACACATTGAATAATAACATCATTCATTAACGTCAATAATTCTCCACTTTCTTTTCTTTGCCTCTCGTGCCATTATTACCAACCATTGATTGACCTAAATGGTTGGTTAGGGAGGGGTGAGATTCAGGGCAATCTCAGTAGTAAACACTACCCATAAGCATGCAAGACATAATGCATATAATGCACATGCATGACATGTTATAACATTAACACGTGAATGCCATAGAAAGTAAGCTAAAGCATCTCATGCTTCCATAACATATTGCCAAGGCAAAACATAACATAAACTTACAAACATAAGTTTGCAAACATTTTATCATAACTTAGTCACATCATGGCAACACAATCACATCATGCAAGCATACATATCAAGCACATAATATAGGTAAGTTCACTACCTTGTAACATAGCTTTCCTCTTGCTTTTCCTCTGATTCCCTTCTCTTTCCAACCCTTTGGATTTTTGGTCAACACCATTAAACATCCTCTTGGATGTTTCAAGGTCCTAAACACATCAATACATGATGCAAAAAAATTATTAGAGTCAAGTCATCAACTTATCTCTACTTGATTCTTTCTTGAACATACTTGAACTCTAACTTTTGAGTTTCAATTCCAACCTTCCTAAAATTATTTCCACATACTATCCCCACATAATTTTGTATGTAAAATCCATTTCCAAGCTCAAAACAATCAAAATCCAATCCTAATCATTCAGAACAGTCAAGGCCGAATAAAATCACAAACTAAGGGAAAGTTGGATTTCTTGTAAAATCAACACAGAACCACTTGATTCTTGTTGTTTCCTAGCCTTTAAACATGCTTTTAACATCCATTCCATCTTTTCCTATTCCAATAAATTTCGTGTAGCACCTCCCCATAGGATTTCAATCATCAAAAATTCAATCAAACCAACCACCAACTCAAAAATAACAAGGGAGGTAGAAACTACATCAAAAACAACATCATACCTTGTTCTAGAGCTTGATTTGGCTTGGGATCACTTGGCCTTTCTTTCTCCCTCTTTTATCTCTCTCTAGAAACCATTTTGCAAGAGCTTCCCCATGGGTTCAAGGAGCTTGGACGAAATGGAGGGGTGGGGGGTATTTATAGAAAGCTAGAACAAATCCTGGCCATCAGTTCCGATTCGATCTCGGCCATCCATTCTTTCTTCTTGAATAAGTAAGCTTTCTCTCCAAGAAATGTGACACTTGTCTAGGGTGATGTCATCTTGATGACATCATGCTTACATCATCAAGCCGCACGTCTTTAATCCAACCACACACGTGTCTTGCATCCGACCGTACATGTGTCTTGCATCCAACCGTGCACGTAATACCTTCTTTTCTCATCTCACCGTACACTTGTCTCTTCCATATTCCTTCATCATCTTGGCATTAAAATAGGGAAGAAATTAATATAAAATTCGTGCAAAATATAGCCCTTAGGCATTCCTCTACTTATGTTGCCATTCTGCACTGTATAGGGTAAGTTTTTGAATCTTGACTTACCCGGTACCACTAAGACATGTTCTAGCACCATTTTCTCATCTTAATTAAGTACATACATGGCACCATCTTAGAGGAGCATAGATGAAAATAATTAGCTCTACTGACAGGCTACTTAACCTTACTGAGTCATGCAGTAGAGATTTCACTATAACAGGTAGACAAAGGACTGCCTAAAATATTCCCGTACTGCGTTCTGATTTTTATACTGTCCATAAATATCTTCTACTGACCCAGCGTAGGTGTCATGATTGCATTTGGTGACTCAGTATGATGACTTGTAGGTGTCATGATTGCATTTGGTGACTCAGCATGCTGGCTCAGTGCCGTCATGATGGTCTTTAGATATTTTCTTTCTTCTTTTCCCAGAAATATTATTAAATAATACTTAATCAGGGTTACCTTCTCTAAATTCTTTCTATCGGCTTGTAACTCCGTTAATCTGTCTCTGGGTTTCATTCTCTCCCTTTCATCACAGGAAATTCCTCTAACTTTTCTTGGGTCACAAGTCAAACTCTAGACAACTATTTTGACTTTCCTCGGATAGGGTATAAATAGGTTTTAAATTTAATTAAAGATAACCTTGTCAGTTTCTAGGGACGGAATTAATTTTACAATCTGTGTAAATTCCTCAACTCCTGTTTCCCAATTTTTCCTTATTATTTACGGTCGTCTCATAGGTTAAATAATTCAATTTAAGTTATTATCTCAAATTGTCCAAAACCCTAGAATGACTTCAGGGCATTTCAATTATTTCTAGCCTTATATCAGCTCTAGGATCCTATTCCCATTTTTTTGGAATTTTTCTAAGTCATTTGGGCTCTTTTTGCTAACTCTGAGCATTGGCCAACCAGAACTTTTATTATTTACAATTAGGTCCCTACGTGGCCTACGAATCTTTTCTTTGCAATTTGGTCCCTCCTTAGGCCTAACCTTTGGAATCATTTCTTACAAGTTTCTGGCATAACCTCTAGCCCTTAGTTGTTTCTAGTTTATCATTCTTTAGTCTCCGAACACTATTGTTTTACACATTTGCCCTTGGAAAATCTCTTTTTCCTTCCGAGGGATCTCCGGGACTTTGGTTGTATTGGACTTAGTAATCATCCTTTCCTTATGCTATTACTTGTATCTATGAGCCAAAATTTGGGATGTTACATTCAATAAATACAACCCTCATGCTTTTGAGGGAAACTTTGATGTACAAGTGGCCGAGGACTGGATAACATGGCTGGGAAAGATTTTTGCTATTTTAGAATGTCCATCTGAGAGGAAGGCTCAGATGGCAATATACAAGTTAAAAGGGGAAGCAACTAGGTGGTGGAAGAGCACTGAGCTAGTCCTCCAAGCTAATGAAACCCTAGTCATGTGGGAATTGTTCAAGGACCAGTTTTTCCTAAGATACTTTTCCCATTCTATGTGGGATGAGAAAGAAGCAGAGTTCCTCACTATAAAGCAAGCTGTAAACGAACCCTTTGATGAATACTTGGCGAGGTACATTAAGATATCCAGGTACTCTACTTATCTCTAGCACATGAATGATGAATGATGGTTCACGGAGCAGATGATCAGGGGGCTAAAGCCGGAGTTGAGAGAGAAAGTGGCCCCAAGACAACTGGAAGTTTTCAATAAGGCAGTAGAAGTCTACTGTATCACCTAGAATAGCCAGAATCATGCTGAGCTGGCTAAAGCAACCCCACGAGCTGAGAAGCCAGGGGCAAGAACAGGTTAGGAAGTTACGTCTTTCGGCAGTAGTTGGAAAAGAAAGAGATTTAATTGGAGTAGGAGGTCAAGGCAGGGAGGCTGACGAGGAGGAATGGAGAGTATCTGCCGGGGAGCAAAGAATGTTCACCAAGGACGGGAATACAAGCGTTGTGGCTGTAATCACAGAGATAGGTTGTGTACGATGGGTCAGAGCATGTGCTTCAAATGCGGACGACCCAGACACTTTGTTAGGGAGTGCCCGCAAGGTGTTGACAACATAGGGAGACCTCAGGCTCAGGTCAGGGCATTTGCCCTTAATTAAAAAGAGGCCCGTAAGTCGCTCGAGATGATCCAAGGTATGGTTACTGTTAATGGTTACCTTGTGGATGTTTTGTTTGACTCCGATGCTAGCCACTCATTTATTTCGTATGATTACACTAAACACTTAGGTCTTACTGTCAACGCATTACTGTATGATTTGTGTGTTTCCACTCCTACCGGAGCGAAAATTTTAACTTTTGCTATTTGGTTAAACTTTGTTGTTTAGTATGCCCACTATTACACTACGTTAGACTTGATATTATGCCTTTCTGTGATATTGATATTGTCCTTAGTTTGAACTGGTTGTCCTTGTCACACCTTACTATCGGATCCACTTAGAATTTAATTAAAACCACTTTAGACCACATTGGATGGTCTTGGGCTCACTTTTTACCTTAAAAACGCTAAATTTCGGATTTTTACTGTTCATCGGGTAAAAATCCAGTTTTTCTGGTCCAACTTCAAAAATTCATAAATTATTCCAAAAAAATCCAAATGGGGTGGTTCAAAATTTTATTTAAAGATATTTAAGTCCTATTTCAAGGAAAAATAATATCATGATCCAATTCCTTTTGAAAAAGCACCAGGTTTTTGTGAAATGCAATACTGTCCATTTGCCAAAAACCCTTTTCCCCAGATTCTGACCTTTAACTTTGCAAAATCATTAAAATTCGTATACTTGGCCATTTTTAACGTATTAGCTATCAAATTGAAGCTCAGGACGTTATCTATAGTCAAACCAAATTTCGTGATTAAATGCATTTGGGAGAATAATAAAAAATTTGCACGAACATGGTAGTGTCAGTGTGCTTACAGCACTGTTAGCTTAATATATACATAACCAAAAAGGGTCCATGAATTTTATGGCAAGACATCATACTTTAGTCTCCAATCTACAGCTTGCTCATAGGAGTTTTAAGCCCTAAAATGTTAGATTATATTTGGGGGACAAGATTTTAAGAAATCCCAGTAGCAAGATCAATCAACTAAACATTAACATGCATCATTATAAAGCATTTCAACATTAGCTACCATAGGAGAACTAATCTTTTATAAATAGGAAACCTCAACATGCAAGGCCATGGCAAAAAATGCAAGGAGCAACCATATCACAACATCATAGTTCAACCATATAATAGCAAGCATACATGCCATAAATAACAATGCAAAGTTAACATTAATGGCTAATTAGATCCCACTACCTTAATCCAATGCTTTTTGTTTTTCTCGTTGTTCCTTCTTGCTTCCATAAGTGCCAAACCCTAACATGGCAATCCACAAAAAGGGTAGCAAGAATCATCAACCATTCCTCATAAAATCAATAGCATAACTCAAGTAACTCCTAAGCCCCTTAAAGCTTTCATCTTTGTTCTTGAATTTTTAGAGTTGGTTTCCATAAACCCTAAAAATTCCCTCTTGACTCAACCCCACATGATTTTTCATGTAGATTCCAAATATCTACTTAAATTTAACAAAATAAATGTTCCTCTTCCAATTTCAGCTTGGCCGAGCCCTTAGGGTTTAAAACCCAAAAATTGCAACTTTGATTCTATGGCTTCCAACACTTGTTCTTTAGGTTTACCCTACACTATTCTTCATTTTGAACACAATGGAAGCCTCAAAACTTTGAAAAACATATCCTAGGGTTCAGATATTGCTTTGGCTGAAAATAACACTCAAGGACATAACCATGAAAAATGCTTCAAAACCAACTATAATCACTTGCAAACACTAGGATCTAACTTGTGTTGTTGTGTCTTAGCAAGTGTGATGAACAAAACTCCCTTCCCCTTTTATTATTCAGTTCGGCCAACCATTAGAGAGAGAGGGAACAGATTTTTCAACCATAAAAGAGAAGGAAAACAAGGTAAGAACACATCTAGAACTAAGAACTCACCTTGAATCCTTGATTGAATGACCAAAGTTGATGCCTTTCTCTTGGTTTTCCTTTGAAGCTCTTCCTTTTTCCTCTCTAACTCTCCTTGGCCAAAATGTAGATCAGATTTAGGGGAGTAGAAGCTCATTCAATGTACACAAAATATCCCACCAACCATCATTAATGTTGTGCCAAGTGTCAAGAGCCTACTTAGCTTAATCTTCTCTCTTAATTAACTTAAATCATAATGTAATTAAATTCCAAAGTCAAGATCCTCTCCATTGATAGCTTGACACTTGGAAAGCTTTAATTACCATCCATTAGAGGCTTGACACATGCATAAGTGTGAACCATTTGAATTGCAAGACTCTAGTCTTGCTTTATCGGTGCACTTTTACTCCGGGTTTAACTTCTTTTCTTTAATTACAATACTCTAGCCCCTGTAATTATTTTCTATCAGATCCATAAATTATTTTTCTCATTTTTATCTTCCCAAATTGCCCTTTTTGTCTCAAATTAAATTTTTCAATAATTAAATAAAAAGGAAAAACTAATTTCCTTCTCTTTATTGATTTTTCCACTTTTCAAAAGAATTGGAAAAAATCCTAGATACTTGAGGGTGTTATTTTAATTCCATAATATCTTATAATTCCTTGGGATATCATAGAAATTTTTTTGGGATTTTATTCTTCTTAAATATATTTATTTGGAATTTTCCAAATAAAGACCTTAAATTGGCTTAAATTGCCCTTAAATTCCTTTGTAATCTCTGTAGGGGCAGTTTGGTCATAAAACCAATTTTATAATCCCATATAATTCTCAAGAAAGCTTTTCCTTATTTTTTCTTAATTTTTTGAGGTTTGTAAATATTTTTCCATAATTATTCTTGACCAATTTTCCTTAATTAGTCAAACATTTCATAATTGGCTTGGAAAAACTATAATAATTATTTTCCACCAAAACTCTTCTATTTCTCCTCGTCATTTTTTGGCCTTTAATTACTTAGGAATACTCTTATTCACAATTGTCATATTACTGAATGTGACATTTCTCCCCCTCTAAATAAATTT
Source organism: Neltuma alba (assembly GCF_004799145.2). Lineage (NCBI taxonomy): Eukaryota > Viridiplantae > Streptophyta > Magnoliopsida > Fabales > Fabaceae > Neltuma > Neltuma alba. The sequence goes on from NW_021632513.1 coordinate 25,748, forward strand.
CATCCTCGAAATTTAAAATGTATCTTATTGGAAAAGTTCAGGGTACTTTTCCTCTGTCTTAATCTCTATCTCCCTCATAGCTTCTAGTGTAAGACCTTTTCAGACAACCTCAACTAGTGGAAATTGCTTGTTTCTCAGCCGTTCCACTTTCTAATCAGTGATTCGCTTTAGTTTGATCTCAAAGACGGGTTGTTCTAGAGCACAATGGCATCATAACTTATGACATGTGTCAAGTCTAGTTCATACTTCTTTCATTGGGAGTTATAGAAAACATCATAAATTTGACTTACATACGGGGGAATGGTCACTTATAACCCATTGATCCAGTCTTGGACAAAATTTGAAACAGTCCATCGTAGTTTGAACTTAACTTCTTAAGCTTTAGGGATCGACCGACTTCCGTAGTTGGTTACACTTTAATCACCAACCTCAATCTTTAACGGTCTCCTTTGATGTATGAGTAGCTCTTTTGTCTACCTTGAGCCGTTAGAAGTCTTTGCTAAATAACTTTAATCTACTGGGAAGTCCGATCCACTATATTAGGACTATACTTACTTCTTTCATTAAACTCTATCTAGCACAAGAGAGATCTATACTTCCTCCCATAGAGTGCTTCATATGGCGCCATTCAAATACTTGGATGGGAACTGTCATCTTAAACAGATTCGGCTAACAGTAAGTACATACCCCAGCCACTATCGAAATTAAGCACATGTGTGTGTAACATATCTTCTAACATCCATATCATTTTCTGTGTTTGCCCATCTGTCTTAGGATGGTACGCTATATTGAAGTTGAGAGTAGTGTCCATTTCTTTCATAAGGACCTCCAAAACTTCAAGTAAATCTCAGGTCTTAATCTGAAACCATACTGCTTAGGATACTTGGTAGCTTAACAGCTTCATCAACTTTCATCTTCCATTTTCTGTTAGACTTAGTGCATTCTTGCCAAAATGATTAACATTTCTGGCTTTTGCACTTTCTCACATTCTTCCCCAGGGTCATCCTTCCTTGGGTTACTCTTCCTGAAACACTTAACTAAACAGTGCTGACGAGAAACTGAAGCACTGATTCTGATAAGTTTAACCCTGATACTTTATTGTCTTAGACCCCTTTTTCTAATCTATCTTTAGTCGGGTCTTTTCAGCTTACATTCTTGTCTCTTGCCTCATGATTGAGCTCAAATTATTCTTATCTTTTCATTATATCATTCTTGGTTTTGTTGCATTTTCTGGTTCTTTTGGCTATAATTGAGCTTATTTTAAATCAAGAGTTCTTGCATTGAGTTAGTGTCTTTTTTAGGGTAAAATCGTCATAATTAGTTATTAATTTTATTCAATTAATTTTTAGGACAATTGATGCCTTAAATTGTTGCTTTTGAAGATAGATGATTAGCATGAGTTCTAAGAGCTTAAAAGGGGATTTTTAGTTTCATCTTAGTTTAGCTATGTATTTATGAATTCCTAGGTCTAGGATTTGTAAATTCTTAGTGAAAGACTTTGATTGATATGTGATCATTAGTTGATGATTCATATTTGTAGTTGGATTGGTTAATGTTGGATTTCATGCTTCAATATATGTAGTTACATATATGTTCTTTGTAGCTTTCTTGATTCTCTTCATCTTGCATGGTTATGTTTTGATGATGAGTTGATTTTCTGTTGCATTGAACCATTTGCATTAATCATTCTTAATTACACATTAGGGAAGTTTTATAATGTTTTCATTAATGAGTTCATTAATGTAAGCATTAGACTCAATGAGTTATTGAGGTTGTTATCAAGAAAACCTAATGAATTTCTAAAACTCCCACATCTTAAGAGAACTATGATTGCCAAGAATTCATTTTCAAGAGGTTTCATCAATCGATTCAGTACTTGATTTCCAACCATTTCATCTTAATCTCCCAAAAATCTAAAAATACATTTACATTCTGTTGCATTTTATCTTAATTACAAATCTCAATGAAAACCCCTAACCTTTTCCAGCTTAATTTGCATAACCATGGCATTTAGTTAATCTAGGATTTTAATTTCGGCTCCACAAGTGACACGACCCAAGGTTGTGCCTATAGTACAATCCTTAGATAAATTTTGAAGTTGGCCCCAAGGTGTAAACAAAGACAGTCAAGGCGATTTTCACCTCATCTTAAGGATTTACCCATCAATACTTAGTCTATCTTTGTATCACATGGAGTTCTTCTTGTATCTAGAGCTAGCTTGAATGTCTCTTTTCTAGGTCTTATGGCTCTAACTCCTCTCACTTTGGCTTTCCTCTGCTAGTCGGAAGGAAATTGAATCCAGCCTAATTAATGATAAGGTTATTTGGAAGGAGGTCATGGGTACTCTCTCAGTACTGGTTTACAACCGAAGGAGGTTTTCACATCCTCAACTCATCCCTGGTCCTCATCTTCCCAAATAGGTACCAATCTCTAGGAGACTTAGACCATAGGACTAAGTGAAGTCATCTCCACTCAGTTGATCACCATACCAATAATTCCCCAAAACTGTTCCATGAACCAATACCATTTTCTTAAGCCTCCTGTCAATTTCCCAGGCCACCTATTCGTCTCTTTAGGTGCCTAAGCCAATCCGTCTTAGGAGTTCTCTTACTCTTCCAGCTACTCTTATCGTCTCTTACTACTTTAGAACGGTACAGAGAGAGGACTTATGCAACTTCTCTTTCCTCTACTTTGCTTTTCAGTATGAGCATACTCTAGCATACACAATGTCTGGTGTTTTATTGCAAGGAGTGTACGCTCTTACTGGTTGCTATGTCCGTAGCATTCCAACCGGACATCTTATTCCTTCAAGAGGAAGCCTCTTTTCTGTTCGCAGCTGCTTCTGGAAGTCATAGGGAGAGGACTTATGAGGTTCTTTTTCTTTCTATTTACTCTAGTACTCTACTAAGCCTAGGTACATCTAAGCCTAGCTTCGTTCTTGGCTAGTCATACTCCCATTGGGTAAGGTCAACTCCGCTTGCCTTGTCTCGGCTGCTTTCCTTCCCCATTCGGATAGGGCATTTTGCTCCATCTTGAGCAACATCAATTCTAACTGGGAGGACCAATTTCCATTTTCTCTAGGAAGATTCCTGGCCAAGAAATTATCCCTTGAAAAGGGTGCCTCTCAACCTAAATCCCAAGCGATTGAGTATCTCTTAATATTAAGGAGAACATGCCAACCTCTAAGCTAGTTCCCTGCATAGCCATTTGTCTCGTCCTCTTCTTTTTTATCCTTAAGATATTTTACTAGAGCTCTCCATCTTACCTCACTATCTCAAGGTTCCTATTCATCTCTTCTAGAACTTGAGATAGCTATTCTACCATGGAGTCCTAGCCCTAACAAGGCTATAAGAGTTTGTCTAGCTTAGCTTGCCACTTACACCTCCTTATTGGTGTAAAGACTCAACCCCTAACTGACTCATTTAACTCCTCATCATTACTCTTCATCTTGAGGGGGAATTTGATAATTCTAATCGGTGGCTACCTCTTTCTTTCTAACTTCTACTAATCTCACTCTTTGTGACCTTTGAGAGTCGTTGTGTCTCGTTGAGATGTCACCTCAACATCTGAAAGTTATTGTGTTCAAATGTCATAACCAGAACCCTTGCTTGCAGCGATAGAAGTTACCACCTTCTTTGATAATCACTCTGTATTCATCTATCGTCACTGATTCCCTTGGTTTATCATGACAAAACATGCTTTTCTCTTAACCTCTACTAGTCTTAGTTAGCTTCATTTATCATACCATTGCCTATATAGGCATTCGTTATGAAGTTTAACTTACTTTTGGATTTAACTCCATTTCTCTTGAGGGTAGGATCAGGGTTTTGTCCTTACTATTATGGAAAGACAACCAATTCAATCCCATCGCCACATTACCTTCGTAGAAGGCCTACATATCAAGTTTAAGGCAATATAACAGTGCTCATAACTAACTATATCGTTTAAGCACCCATCAGATGTAATTGTCCTATTATATGTTGGTATGGACATATATATATATCATATGGCAACATATTCATAACCAAGTTAGGTCCTTTAAAACAATCATATGAGAGAAGAAAATGATTAGCACCCTAATGTATCATTGCAATCATTGGGAAGTTCATAATAATGATCGTTCCTTGGATCATTTCTGAAAACTTTCAGGCTTCTTTCCCTGTGATGGTAAGTACTCGTCCTTGGGTGCGTAACCATAACTTCTCTATACTATGTGAACATTCTCTCGAGAAGTGTTTGGACTTACTGCAAGTACAGCAAATGTTTTACTTAACCATATATGTTCCATCATCATGACTCTTACCGCAACTAGGCATTCCTTGCCATTGGAAGGCTTACCTCCCTTCTTACTCTTTTGGTTGTCCTATCACTCTTCCTCTTCACGTTCGCATTAGAAGAGGTACTACCCTGATCTCCCTCCTCTAACTTGGGAGTAGGTTTAATAATCAAATGATTGTTCAAACTATTCTCTATAATTCGGCAGGCCTCAACTGCTTTGTCGAAGTGCTCGAACTGCCTGGGAGCAAATGTCTCCCTTAAGGATTGCTTTAGGCCTCTGACCATCTTTTAGTCATCTACCTTTCATCATCTCAGTAACGCCAGTAACTGAAGTAATGAGAAAGACGTCTAAACTTAGCTAACTACTCATCAATTGACTCGTTATCCTTCTACTTCAGGGTTAGGAATTCTACTTCCTTTCTGTCCCTGGCTAACTTTGAAACTTATTTCTCATGGAATTGCTCTAGGAACACCTCTCATGTCGCTCTCGTGTTCTGAGCATCCAAAAGAATCTTGGTATTCTTCCACTAGTGGTCGGTACCTTTGTTTATCTTGTAACTTGCCCTTTGGGCTTTTCACATCGTCGGACAGTCTAGAACTTTGAAAATCTTGATCTAGTCCTCTGCTACTTGGATGTCAATCATTCCATCGAAAGATGGCAGATTGTGCTTGCAAAAGCGAGTCATCCATTGCTGGGTGCTATTGGGGTCTGCCGCTAATATTGCCAACCTAGGCAATCATTTTGTGACTTGCGCTGCTGAGCTTTCTTCCTCTAGCTACCTCCAATCGAGGTTAGCCACTGCCACTATTACTGCTGCTACTATTACAACGTTTCTTTCTTGTTCCTAGCTAGATTGTGCCTCCCTTAACCCTTCAATAGCCTTTTACTGCAGTTCTAAGCAATCCGAAATTAATTGTATTGGATTATGATAGACTTTTCCGTCGCGTTCTAAGGGTCTCTCCGGCAAAGCGTTTTATTTGTTCTAACCAATACACTAACTAAACGGATAACATATTCGATGAACAAGAAACTAAACAACATACTTGGATTTCATTTAACAACATATGCATTCATAATATGTCAATCAAGCATCAATCATTAGTCACGGCAATATAATTTAACATACATAGCCATCTTAGAAACATACACAACAATCAAGCATGCCAAACCAACCTGCTACGGTTAGCTGTAACAATACAAGTCCTATGTCAGTACTACAAAAGTCCAATTGACTACCCAAAATGGGAAATAGTAAAATTTTTAAAGCTTTAGGTCCATTAACTCAACATCAGATCCCAATATCTAATCTAAACAACAGAACTCATTCTACTATTAGCATATGAACGGGAACATATCGTCATCATTAGGATCCAGTCTTCGGTATCAACTCAAGGAAATGTATTCCTTACAAAGATCTCAAGGGCATCAATGAGATCGTTGAAGCTAGCACTATTCATGTGACTACAAATGTCTCTTACACCATCTTTCCACAGCTAGGTCTGAGGGAGTACTCTAAGCAATGCTGATATCCAGTCTATCATCTCTAGGGTAGCATCTTCCCTAGTCACATAATGGTAGAGCTTTTGGATATCCTCTAGATATCTTAGGTACACATGGGCATTTTGATTCTTATCGGACTTAATGTACCAGCCCTTCTCCTTAAAATCCCTGGCTAGGTCCTCTATGGTGTGAAATTCTTTCACAATTAGAAGTAGCTTGACTTCACTAGGCTCAGCTCCAACATCATCAGATATTTCAATGACCTCAATCCTCTGAGGATCATTGGAAGCAACAGTGGCTATATCAGGTGGAGGGTTATTCTCCCATAAGGTATCATAGTAGAAGTCTGCTATAAGACTACAGTCCTCATCCTTATCGAACCATTGAGGGAAAGGTTCTCCTGGTCTCCTTTGGTTAATTGAACCCTCTGAATCACTATTGTGGTCACAACAAGCCATTCTACTCCACCCTACATTATAATAACCAACCATCTAATAATTAGACAATAGTACTCTTCTTCAAGAATATGTCAATTTTCTTTTTAACTGACATATTAATTAAGCAGAGCGTTCTATCCTATGCCAGAACCTCCGCTCTGATACCAAAAATATCACACCTTACTATCAGATCCACTTAGAATTTAATTAAAATCACTTTAGACCACATTGGATGGTCTTGGGCTCACTTTTTACTTTAAAACGCTAAATTTCGGATTTTTACTATTCATCAAGTAAAAATCCAGTTTTTTTGGCCCAACTTCAAAAATTCATAACTTATTCCACAAAACGCCACATAGGATGGTTCAAAATTCTATTTAAATCTATTTAAGTCCTCTTTCAAGGAAAAATAATCTCATGATCTAATTCCTTATGAAAAAGTGTCAGGTTTTTGTGAAATGCAACACTGTCCATTTGCCAAAAACCCTTTTCCCAGATTCTGACCTTTAACTTTGCAAAATCATTAAAATTCGTATACTAGGCCATTTTTAACATATTAGCTATCAAATTGAAGCTCAGGACGTTATCTATAGTCAAACCAAATTTCGTGATTAAAAGTATTCGGGAGCATAATTAAAAAGTTGCACCAACACGGCAGTGTCATTGTGCTTACAGCACTGTTAGCTTAATATATACATAACCAAAAAGGGTCCACGAATTTTATGGCAAGACACGATACTTTAGTCTCCAATCTACAGCTTGCTCATAGGAGTTTCAGGCCCTAAAATGTTAGATTATATTTGGGGGATGAGATTTTAAGAAATCCCAGTAGCAAGATCAATCAACCAAACATTAACATGCATCATTATAAAGCATTTCAACATTAGCTACCATAGGAGAACTAATCTTTTATAAATAGGAAACCTCAACATGCAAGGCCATGGCAAAAAATGCAAGGAGCAACCATATCACAACATCATAGTTCAACCATATAATAGCAAGCATACATGCCATAAATAACAATGCAAAGTTAACATTAATGGCTAATTAGATCCCACTACCTTAATCCAATGCTTTATGTTTTTCTTGTTGTTCCTTCTTGCTTCCACAAGTGCCAAACCCTAACATGAAAATCTATAAAAAGGATAGCAAGAATCATCAACCATTCCTCATAAAATCAATAGCATAACTCAAGTAACTCCTAAGCCCCTTAAAGCTTTCATCTTTGTTCTTGAATTTTTAGAGTTGGTTTCCATAAACCCTAAAAATTCCCTCTTGACTCAAACCCACATGATTTTTCATGTAGATTCCAAATATCTACTTAGATTTAACAAAATAAATTTTCCTCTTCCAGTTTTAGCTTGGCTGAACCCTTAGGGTTTAAAACCCAAAAATTGCAACTTTGATTCTATGGCTTCCAACACTTGGTCTTTAGGTTTACCCTACACTATTCTTCATTTTGAACACAATGGAAGCCTCAAAACTTTGAAAAACATATCCTAGGGTTTAGATCTTGCTTTGGCCGAAAATAACACTCAAGGACATAACCATGAAAAATGCTTCAAAACCAACTATAATCACTTGCAAACACTAGGTTCTAACTTGTGTTGTTGTGTCTTAGCAAGTGTGATGAACAAAACTCCCTTCCCCTTTTATTATTCAGTTTGACCAACCATTAGAGAGAGAGGGAATAGATTTTTCAACCATAAAAGAGAAGGAAAACAAGGCAAGAACACATCTAGAACTAAGAACTCACCTTGAATCCTTGATTGAATGACCAAAGTTGATGCCTTTCTCTTGGTTTTCCTTTGAAGCTCTTCCTTTTTCCTCTCTAACTCTCCTTGGCGGAAATGTAGATCAGATTTAGGGGAGGAGAAGCTCATTCAATGCACACAAAATATCCCACCAACCATCATTAATGTTGTGCCAAGTGTCAAGAGCCTACTTAGTCTTAATCTTCCCTCTTAATTAACTTAAATCATAATGTAATTAAATTTCAAAGTCAAGATCCTCTCCATTGATAGCTTAACACTTGGAAAGCTTTAATTACCATCCATTAGAGGCTTGACACATGGCTAATTGTGAGCCATTTGAATTGCAAGACTCTAGTCTTGCTTTATCGGTGCACTTTTACTCCGGGTTTAACTTCTTTTCTATAATTATAGTACTCTAGCCCCTGTAATTATTTTCTATCAGATCCATAAATTATTTTTCTCATTTTTATCTTCCCAAATTGCCCTCTTTGTCTCAAATTAAATTTTCCAATAATTAAATAAAAAGAAAAAACTAATTTCCTTCTCTTTATTGATTTTTCCACTTTTCAAAAGAATTGGGAAAAATCCTATATACTTGAGGGTTTTTTTTAATTCTATAATATCTTATAATTCTTTGGAATATCATAAAATTTTTTTTGGGATTTTATTCTTCTTAAATATATTTATTTGGAATTTTCCAAATAAAGACCTTAAATTGGCTTAAATTGCCCTTAAATTCCTTTGTAATCTCTCTAGGGGCAGTTTGGTCATAAAATTAATTTTATAATCCCATATAATTCTCAAGAAACCCTGTCCTTATTTTTCCTTAATTTTCTGAGACTTGAAAATATTTTTTCATAATTATTCTTGACCAGTTTTCCTTAATTAGTCAAACTTTTCATAATTGGCTTAGAAAACTATAATAATTATTTTCCACCAAAACTCTTCTATTTCTCCTCGTCATTTTTTGGCCTTTAATTACTTAGAAATACCCTTATTCCCAATTGCCATATTACTGGATGTGATAGTCCTCCCAAAATGTCCTCCTTGACTGTGAAAACAAAACACTGATCCTTCCCACCCGAGAGTTAACCCCTACGCAGAAGTGAAATTGAATGTGATTTCTGTAGCTCAAGCAGATAGATGGTTGAGGCAAGGTTGTCAGGGTTATATGGTGTTCTTCTTGATGAAAGCAGAAACAGAAGAAGAAATTTTGGATATCCCAGTGGTCCCAGAATTCCCTGAGGTATTTCCAACAGAGTTTAGCATATTACACCCTGAAAGGGAAATTGAATTTGCTATTGACCTAGTGCCTGGAACAAACCTAATTTCAAAGACTTTGTATCGAATGGCTTCAAATGAGATGGCAAAACTAAAGAAGTAGCTAGAAGAGCTTATAGGGAAAGGGTTCATACATCAGCGTATCTCTGTGGGATGCATCAGTATTGTTTGTGAAAAAGAAGGACAGTAGCCTGAGATTATGCATAGACTACTGTGAGTTGAATAAAGTAACAATCAAGAATAAGTATCTATTACCAAGGATCGACGATTTGCTAGATCAGTTGATAGGAGCCATTGTACTCTCAAAGATCGATTTAAGATCAGGGTACCATCAAGTAAGGATCAAGGCAGAAGATATCCTGAAGACTGCCTTCCGAACGAGATATGGGCATTACGAATTTCTGGTGATGCCATTTGGATTGACGAATGCACCTGTTGTATTCATAGATTACATGAATAGAATCTTCCATCCATATTTGGATCAGTTTGTAGTGGTATTCATTGACGACATCCTAGTGTATTCTAAATCACCAGAGGAGCACGAACGGCATCTACGGATTGTATTGGGCACGTTGTGGGAAAAACAACTATATGCTAAATTGAACAAATGTGAGTTTTGGCTAAATGAGGTAAAGTTCTTAGGTCACATAATTACCCGAGATGGAGTAGAGGTGGACCCAAGTAAGGTAGAAGCTGTGTTGAATTGAGAACGACCCAAGACGGTAACCAAAGTGAGAAGCTTTTTGGAACTGGCAAGGTACTACAGAAGGTTTATATAGGATTTTTCTTGAAATGCCCTACTACTGACCAAGCTTACTCAGAAGAATCAACCGTACGATGGGGATGCTAAATGTGAGGATAGCTTCCAGGAGTTGAAGCAGAAATTGACCTCGACTCCTGTGCTGATAATCCCTGATCCTATATTGCCATATATGGTGTATATTGATGCGAGTAAGCAAGGATTAGGATGTGTGCTGATGCAGTAGGGTTGAATAGTTGCTTATGGCTCCCGACAGTCAAAGACTTATGAGGAGAACTATCCCACACATGATCTTGAGCTGGTAGCAATCGTTTATGCCTTGAAGATTTGGAGACACTATCTGTATGGGGCAACCATTGAACTGTACTGTGACCTTAAGAGCCTCAAGTACCTGTAGGATTAGAAGGAACTCAATACGAGACAGAGGAGATGGATGGAATTACTCAAAGATTATGATTATCAAATTAAATACTATCCAGGAAAGCAAACATGGTAGCAGATGCAATAAGCCGGAAGATGGTGCAAGAGGCATCGTTGACAATAAAGGAACAAGAGTTGATTGAAAATATCCAAGATTTGGATCTCATCGACCAAATACAGCTAATGGCAGGCCAGATTGGCATTGCGAAAGTGGAAGCACAAATCACTGAACAAGTCAAGAAGGCCCAACAGAGAGATCAACTGGCTGACATTTTGAAAGCCAAAGTGCTGAGAAATGAGACAAGGGATTTCGAAATAACTCAGGAATAGATCCTAAAATATAAGGGAAGAACTTACGTTCCCCCAAACTCAGAAGTTAAGGGGTAAATCCTGGAAGAGGCACACAAGAATCCTTATACCATACACCTAGGCAAGACCAAAAGGTATCGAGATCTTAAAGAATCGTTCTGGTGGCCTAGTATGAAGAAAGATGTGACGAACTATGTGTCAAAGTGCCTCACTTGTCAAAATGTAAAAGTTGAATGTTAGAAACCCTCAGGACCCCTACAACCTTTGAGTATCCCAAAATGGAAATAGGATAACATTTTCATCGATTTTGTGATGAGATTACCTCATACATCATTAGGTTATAATGTGATATGGGTGATTGTGGATCGCCTGACGAAGTCAGCTCTTTTTTTGGCCATCAAGAAGGGGTACCAACCTCAGAAGTTGGCATGAATTTACATCAAAGAAATTGTGAGGTTAGGAGTACCTAAAACGATCGTATCCAACAAGGCCCCACAGTTTCTCTCTAGATTTTAGAAAGCACTACAAGAACCCATGGGCACTAAGCTAAGTTTTAGTATGGCTTACCATCCTCAAACAGATGGGCAGACAGAACATACTATTCAGAAATTAGAGGATACACTAAGAGCTTGTGCCCTAGATTTTAAGGGGAACTGGGATGAGTACTTGTTGTTGGCTGAGTTTGCTTACAACAACAATTGTCATTCCAGTATCCAAATGGCTCCTTATGAGGCATTATAAGGAAGGAAGTGTAGATCTCCATTGTGCTAGACAGAATTGGGAGAAAGAAAGGTATTTGGTCCCAATTTAGTAGAACAGCCTCACAACAAATAAAAATGATTCGACAGAGGCTGCTTACAGCCCAAAGTAGACAGAAAAGTTATGTCGATGTAGGAAGAAAGCCTCTAGAGTTCAAAGTTGGAGATCATGTTTTTCTGAAAATTTCTCCAACTAGGGGTGTAGGAAGATTGATCAAGGCCCGTAAATTGACACCAAAATTCATCAGACCCTTCCAAATCTTATCAAGGGTTGGCCAGATAGCTTACTGATTGGCCCTACCCCCTAATCTGAGCCAAATTCATGATGTCTTTCGTGTTTCTCAATTGAAGAAATATTAGCTGAATCCTTCACTTGTCTTGAAATACGAAGACATAGAGCTACTAGATAACCTTACCTTTGAGGTGAAATCGATGAAAATGATAGATTGACAGATTAAGCAACTGCGGAATAAGACTATTTTGATGGTTAAAGTTATTTGGAGAGATCTAACTCAAGAAGAAGCCACATGGGAGAAGGAGGATGACATGAAGGCCAGATACCTAGAATTTTTTAATTAATGTATGTTTCTAAATTTCAAGGACGAAATTTATTTAAAAAGGGGGGAATTGTTACATCCCGAGAAATTTCACCTGGCTATAAGGGATTAAAAATTGGGATGAGGGCCAAAGTAGAAACTAGATAAGGATACGAAACAACTTTTGAGGTGAAACCCTGATAAGGTCTGGGTTGGCATTTTCATAATTATCGGTCTAGGAAGGGCAAAATGAAAAAATTTGAGAAAAATCCTAAAAAATGAGAAAAGTGTAAATTAGAGGTTTTGAAAACTCGGTTGGGGCCCAAAAAGTGAAATTATGGTGAAAATAAATTGTTACGGAATTTCCCGTAAATGAACGTTTTTTGAGAAAATATTGGAAAATAGGAGGAAAATAATTATTTTGATTAGTTAGAGGCCTCAATAAATTTGGAAAAAGAATGAATAAATCATCTAAATATTTATTTAAATTTATAAAATTGGTTGTAGGCCTTGGAAACTCAAAAATTAATTTTGGGAAATTTATTTTCCTGTAGTGACATCGATAAAGGCGTAATCGGAGAAAATTCATAATAAATACCTAGAGGTGGCAAAAAATTTTGAAAATTTTCAGATCATGTTCTTATATCAAAAGGTGAATTATCATGGAGAGAAATAAATTTTTTGAGGTCTAAAAAAATTATAGAATGTTACTAGTGAATAGTAACTAATAAAGTTCCAAATTGGTTTGGGATTTTGATTTGGGATGTGGGCCATCTTTTGGGGCCAGTCCAAGTCATTTGTGGGGCCCACATTGAGCCCAATAAGGGCCTAATTTTTTTGCTTGCTGGCCACTCCACATAATTAATTAAATAAAATACAAAATTAAGGGATAATTGTTGGAAAAGTCTAGAATTTCTACTTGGATTAATCTGATTTCTTTTGCTCTAAATGGCTGCCACATACCCCCCGAGGTGTCCCATTTTTGGCCAACAAGAGAGGGGGAGGGGCTGATTACAATTTTCTATAAATACCCCCTCCTAAAACACAAAAAATGTTGGAAAAACAGAAAAACAAGGGGAGGTTTTGTCACTTTGGTTCCAGCTCTAGTCAACCGAAAATATTGAGATATTTGGGCAAGGAATCACTCAGTTTTTATCAAGAGAACATCAAGGTATGTTTAGGCATCCCTATTCCTAAGTTTCAAGCTTGGTTAGTAAGGGTTTTTGGCTTGAAAAATTAAGAAAAATGCTACCAAACTTTCGCTGGACCTTGTAATGTTTAGGAAAGGATAGAAAGCTTAAATACCAAGTGGAATAAGCAAGATTAAGTGGTGTATGAATTGGTTTTTGGAAGAAAATACACCTAAGGTTCTATATGCTTAATTCAACCAAGGGGTGTTCTTGCTGGAGAAAATTGTTTTGGCTTGATTTGATGATTCCAATGAGTTTAAAACATATTTTGATGTAGTGGTATATTATTGGAATGTGTTCAAAATCATTGGAATCAAAAATAGAATTTTTGGAAGATTATACCCCCTATTCGGCTAAGATGAATTCATGGGGAAGAAGTTTGATTTTCAAAAATAAGATTCCATATTTGAATTCCTCATGAAAAATTGTGTAGGAATGAGTCATGAGGTTATTGATTTTAAAGGAAGAATTATTTTGTTAAAAATCCAAGAAAAAGGGGAGAAATTGTTAAGCTAAAGACAAAGTGTCATATTTAAGTAGTTTGGCTATTAATGTAACCTATTTTTATGCTTAATTTAATAGGCTTTGTGAGGATAAATTAAGGATAACCATTATCCCTTGAGGAGACCAAATTAATCAAGTGCAAAAAAAAAGTAGCTTTGAATTATAATTTGTTTGTATATCTTGCTTGTTTAATGTGATTTGTTGTTTATTTGGACTGAAGAACTTGTATTGTGACTTTTGGGTGGATACCCATGGTTTATGCTTTCGCCAAATGCATTGAATTGTGTTAATATGGAAGTATTAATGTTCCTCTCCTAGCATATTGTTGGATATGATTTTATGTGGCTTGAGGATGTCTTGAAGTTATAACATGTCATATTGTAACTTGCTTGATTTGCATGATAATTGTAATTCAAATGCTACTGAGATTTTTTTAAAATCTCACTCTTCCTATGTTAATTTACGCACCAAATAGGGAATGGTTCATCTGATGGCAAGGGCAAGGAAGTGGTTTTAGGATGAAGGAGCAATATGGAATTCACGATATTTTGAAAAGTTATATAATGCTTTAATGAACTTTATATTAAGTTGTAATGAATTTTGGATGGTAATATGATGTAAATTACATCCTTATGGCATGTCCTAACATTGAAACATTGAGTGGTAGAATGCCTAAAGGGTATAAAAAAAGAAAAAGGAATATAAAATTCAAGAAGTGATTAAAGGATAAAATTGTCTAAGTTAGGGGTAAAATTGTGACAAATAAAATAATAAGCAAATAATGAAATCTGGACCTAAGATTTTACAGGAAAATAGATCTCATTTTTAGCTTTAAATCAAGTGACAAACCATCCAATTTGGAGTTGTGTGCTAAGATTTATGCCCTTCCAAAGTTGGGGTAAAATCCTGAAAATTTGAAATTGACCATATAAATAGTACACTTTGTCAAATTTTTTGGTGCTGTTCTAGATGGAATTGAGTCCAATAAATATTTTTTTCTTTATAGAACTCTTAGCAATCTTTGAGTGAAAATTAGAATCACCTCATTTTGTTTTTTCTAGAATTACTTATAAATTTTCAAAGTTGGCCCAAATTCGGATGAACAGTGTACAGATAGAATTAAATGTGGAATTTTAAAACTGAAAATTTTCATCGAGAAACATTTGGAAATGTGTTATGATGGTTCCAATTGACATATAATATGTTAGTAAAAGAGACGTTATACTATTCCTTAACAATTTTGCATGTAGAATCCATTTCCAAGCTCAAAATAATCAAAATCAAACTCCTTCCCCATGAACTAGTCTTGACTGAAATATTACTCAACTTACATAGTCATGAAATTCAATCAATTTTAACATAAAATTACTTGATTCTTGTTTATTTCAAGCCTTTAAACATTATTATAACATCAATTTCATCTTTCCCTATTCTTAAGAATTTCATGCAGCGTATCCCCCAAGGGTTTCAAGCTCCCAAAAATTATTAAAATTCATAGCGAAGCTCAATAACAATAAGGGTAGTGAAAACTACATCAAAAACCATGAATATACCTTGTTTTAGAGCTTGATCTCGCATGAAATCACTTGTCCTTTTTCTCTCTTTCTTCTCTCTCTCTCTAAAATTCATTTTGCAAGAGTTTTTCTATGGTTTCTATGAGCTTGGGACAAAATGAGGGGATGGGAGGGGGTATTTATAGAATTTAAGAACAAATCCTAGCTATTGATCTTAAAATTACAAGATTAAATCTTGGCCATTTATTTTTACTTCTTTGTCTTGTGGTAACAAGTGTCCTCATGGCATCATGCTTACCTAATCATGCTTACATCATCAAGCCACATGCCTTTAATCCAATCGTACACGTGTCTTGCATCCAACTATACATGTATCTCTTCCATCCAACCATACACTTGTCTCTTCCGTAGTCCTCCATCATTTTGGCATTAAAATAGAGAGGAAATTAATATAAAATTCATGCAAAATACATCCCTTAGGCATTCCTTCACCTGTCTTGCCATTCTACACCGTATCCAGTACTTTTTCGGGTCTTGACTTACCCGGGACCACTGGGCATGTTTTGGTACCATTTTCTTACCTTAAATAAATTCACATGGCATTATATAACATGCCTAAAGAGGTAATGATGCTCTTCCCTTGTTCTGTCATTAAAATAATTAATAATATTTATTTCAGAGTCAACTTGACTGAATTCGTTCTACCAGTCCACAACTTTGAGAATCTGTTTGCAGGTGCCAATACTATTTATTCATCATGGGAAATTTTCCTAATTTTTCTTAAGTCAAAATTCAACACCTAGACATTTGATTTTGACTTTTCCCGGATAGTGTGTAAATAGGCTTTAAATTCTATTAAAGCTAACCTCTCGCTTTCTGAGAATGAAATTATTTTTAAAACAAGTGATAATTCCTCAAGTATTTTCTCCCATTTTCTTCCAATTATCTGAGGCCTCCCTATACTTTAAATAATTCATTTTCAATAATATTCAGAATTATTGAAAACCCTGGGAATTCCATAAATTCCTTCCAACGGCATTTTTGTTATTTTTAGCCTCATATAGGCCTCTGGACCCTATTCCTATTTTTTAGAAATTTTTCTGAATTATTCAAGCCTTAACATACTATTTCCCATTTTCTAGGATTTTTCTGAAATTTTCGGGCATAATTTCCAGTTTTGGCCTTACCAGCCCAACATTGCAAAATTATGATTTTTCCCTTGGTTAGGCTAACACCAAAATTCACCTCATTGAGGCCTCCAACATAACCTTTGGCCTATATTTATCTCTATTTCTTTTTCCTAGGCCTCGAGACTTCTTTCGAATCTTTAACTTTCTCTTTTCTTAGTCCAAACAAACTTTCTATTTATGATTTAGTCTGTGGGAATCCCTTTGTCCTTCTAGGGAATCTCTGGGACCTCTATCAAAAAGGATCTGATAGCCTGCCCATTATAGGCTAATTTCGGTACTTCTAGGCCTAAAATTCTGGATGTGACAATTATACATGAACTTTGCAACAAACCTACAATGTTCCTCCTACCCTTGAAATGAGGAAGCATTGGCCAGACCTAGTACATGAGCGGTGAAAAGATTTTAAGACAATTATCACTACACCTGCATTCAAGGAGCAAAAAAAGATGAGAACCCATGTAACATATACCTTTTTATTGAGGCAAACTTAGAGAAGATTTATGGCATCACAGCTAGATCTTGAATTTCAAGTAAACTTCTCCTGATCATTAACTTTTTGTTTACAAAAATTAATATCATTTTATTTAACTAACTTTATTTTGTTTACTTTTCATAGAAATTAAGTGCTTTAAATAAAGAGAAGCAGTCAAAAAATTTATATCACATTACATATCTCGTGGGGATTACAAGAAGGCACAACAAGAGGTTATGGAGGCTATCACACCTTCCTTTATACATAAATTAGAAATATTATAAAGCATTTCTCAAAGCTTAGGAAAGAGAATTTACAAAATTAAAACTTCTCAATTCCATATCGTCCGTACACTATTCACAGAATTTTGGGGTCAACTTTAAAAATTCATCACTAAATGTAGAAAAATCAAATTTGGGTGATTCCAATTTTCCCTTGAAACTTGCCAAAATTAATTTAGGGGAAAAATGATCATTAGCCTAAATTCCATTTGAAACGACACCAAAAAATTTGACAAAGTGCATTGTTCATATGGTAAATTTTTCAATTTTCAGTATTTTAGCCCAATTTTGGAAGGGCATAACTCTTTATACAAAACTCCAATTTCAACATTCTACCACTTGATTTAAAGCTAAAATTATGATCTTTAAGTCTACCAAGTTTCAGTTCAAACTCAAAGAAATGCTTATTATTTTATGTGTCTTAAACTTGGCCTTTTTTGGGATATTTTATCACCTAATTAAGTCCAACTTTACTTTTTCTTTATCTTTTACCCATCCTTTACCTTTTGAGACTTATAACATGCTTGCACATACATTCTAGCATGCTTAAACATAGTCATACATGTTCATACATGTTTATCTCCTTAGAGGAGCTATTATCCAAGAAGCACATAGATATTCAAAATGTTACATAACATAACAAAATGGCCATTAGTCACATCACTAAGCATTTACATGCCTTCATTCACCACTTCTTGGCCCTTACCCTTGCTTGATCCTCTTCCTAAGGTTAGTTTAAATAGAGGGGGAATGAGATTTCAAAGAAATTCTAGTAGCAAAGAATCATAATTATCATGCAATCATGCAAACATAATGTGACATGCTTTTGTGCATATAACTTTATCATTCATACTTAGTGAAAAACCATGGAAAGTAAGCCGATTCATAGGTATTCACATAACATAGTGCCAAGGCATGCATAACATAAACATTGCAATCATAACTTTGCAGCATAGCATAAACATTGCTATCATAACTCAGTAGCATAGTTTAGTCACATCATGGCATTCATAGCACATACACATACACATAAATGAATGCAAGAAAGCACTTTAATCATAACTCAATGCTACCTCTTGTGTACTTAGTGACTTGTTTCCTTTAGGTTTAGGGTGTCTTCTTGATGATTGGACAAGGTACCTATCAAACCAACATCAATGTTAATCATCTACCAACCATTCAAACACATTATACAATACTTGAGCATTAAACCCCTTTCTTTTTTTTTAGATTTTTGACCTAATCATTTCCCCTTTGTTTCAATCAATCTCATAGGTCATTCTTACATAATTTTTCATGTAGAATCTAAATATCCCATTAGATTTTACAAAATCACATTCTTTTCCCATGAACATGAATTGGCCGAATAGTATATAGTTAGGGTTTAAAGTTTTATTTTTTATTCTAGTGCTTCCAAACCCATTCTCTCAACACATCCCTATGCAAAATCATCATATCAACTCACTAAAAGTATCCAACTCATCAAAATCCGGGTTTAGGGTTTCAAATTTTTATTTTGATTCTAATGATTTTAAACACTTTTCCTTAGTGCTTCCCTACACAAAAACACATTTTGAACTCATTAGAATCATCAAAACACAATAAAACAAAACCCTAACTAGGGGTGGGAACAGGCCAGGCCAGGCCAGGCCATCGTCTTAACAGGCTCGGCCTGATTTGTAACAAATAGGCCTGAGCCTGGCCTGTAGCCTGTTAAAGGCTTTTTTTTTGGCCTAAGCCTGGCCTATATAAGAGCCTGGCCTGGCCTGAAGCCTGTTAACAGGCCTGTATCTTTTAAAAATCTATAAACAGGCTAACAGGCCTATTGAAACACAGGCTTAAGCCTTTAAACAGGCCAAGAACAGGCCTTTAAACAGGCCAGAACAGGCCTTAACAGAATACAGGCCTATGTCTTTAAACAGGCCGAAACAGGCCACTTGTGATCTGAAACATAGTTGCCAAACAGGAAAAAAAGAGAGAGAACATACAACTAAATAAACTCAAATAAAATCACAATCCACAACTCAAGTACTTAAAATACAAGTTGAAATAATGTTATTAATTAACATTCAACAAGAACATACCAAGTACAACAACATTACAAACAAGTTTAAGAAGAATAGCCACCAGTAGCAAATCATCAAATTTCAATATAATTTCTTCATCTTGTTCGAGCACCTTCAAAAAAAAACAAATCAAATGTATAATATTAGATCATATCACAATTTAAGAAGTAAGAAGAATAAGAAACGATATAACTTTTACAGTACAAAATTTATACCTTTGGTTTTTTCCTCAAGCCATACTTATTGCGAAGCCAATCCCCACCACAAATAAGCACTTCAATTGATTCTTCATTCAATTTGGAACGATATTCATCGATAACTCTACCTCCAGCACTAAAAGTGGACTCCGATGCTACGGTTGAGATTGGAATAGCTAATATGTCAGCAGCCATCTTAGATAAAATCTTATACTTCATGCTATTATTTTTCCACCATTCCAAGGCACTGAAGGAGTTAGAATTACCATCAGGAATGTAAACACCATCCTCAAGATAAGCTTCCAATTCTGATTTCATTGGTGGGACTGCTTGCTTTTCACGAACAATACTCATGATTTGATCAAATCCAGTAACTATAGAAGAACCAGATGCATCGGCAGAAGAGTTATTACCAGCATTATCAACTTCATTATTACCCATTGTGTCTCCTTTGTACATGCTTACATACTCATCATACATTGATCTCAAAGCACTCACCACTTTATCTATATTCTCAGAAGCCACATAATCAGGCTTATAAATCAAAGGAAAGCAATAATTAACAACATATAATTTGCACCTGGGATCCAAAACACTTGCAATGGCCATTAGCATATTACATTCTCCCCAATATTTGTCAAACTTCTCTTTCATTGAAGCTGCCATTTCTCTTATGAAGAAATCACCATCTTCTATAGCATTGTCAATTACTTGCTTCACTCTCCACACTTCAGGAAGGTACAAATTTGCAGTAGGATACTCACTACCTGAGATGATATGGGTGGCTAGATTGAATACTTCTAAAAGTTTACAAATCTTCTCAACCTTATTCCAATCCTCTTCTGATGGTGCATAGTTATAATGTGGCTCTCTTTCCTTATAATCAGGAAAGACAACCTTAAACTTCAAAGCAATAGACAGCATCCTATATGTCGAATTCCACCTCGTTGGACAATCAAGAATAAGCTTTCTTTCCTTCAAACGTTTCTGCTCAACAACATCACAAAATGCTTTCAGCCTTGAGTCATTATAATTGATATATTTCACACTCTCTCGAACATTATGTATAATGTCCCTAATTCTTCCAAGGCCATCTTGCACCATTAAGTTTAATATGTGTGCACAACATCTAACATGAAACAAATCACCACCTAGAGGTAATGAACTACTAAGTGATAAAGTGTCCTTAAGAGCTCTTAAACAAGAATCATTGTAAGAAGCATTATCAACTGACACAGAGAACACTTTGTTTTCAATACCCCAACTCTTCAAACACTTGAAAATAGCATCTGCCACATCAATGCCTCGTCTAGGAGCAGGAACTTTCACAAAACTCAAAACTCGCTTCTGAAGATTCCATCCCGAATCAATGAAATGCCCGGTGATGACCATGTATTCAGCTACTTGGTGAGCTGATTTCCACATATCAGTAGTCAAACTAATCTTGTTCACACCTTCTAATAAGGCCTTCAATTGTTTCTTCTCTGCCTCATATATCGCTAAACAATCATTTCTTGCTGTCTTTCGAGATACTTTTTGAAATTCAGAATTTGCATATTGAAAGCCCCACATCCAAACTTCATCCTCAACAATATTAAAAGGATGTTCATGCACCATGATTGCAGTAGCTATTATTTCCCTCATCTTTTCATTAGAATATCTAGCACCCGGTGTCAAAAATGGATTAATGCTCAGATTGGAAGATTGAAATGGAATTGTGGGTTGCTTGCTTTGTGAAGAAACAAGCAACTTTCTTTGCAAACAGACAGTGACATGTCTTCGAAGATGGCTAGTACTAGCTCCCTTCCCTGAGTACGAGAATAGTTGTTTACAATACTTGCATTTCCCTTTGATCCCATTATCAGTTTCAACTTGATCAAACTCCTCCCAAATGGTTGAGGTTTTTCGCCTCTTCTTTTGAATAATACTATCATTAACATCATTTCCTTCGTTAGTTTGTTGACTAGAATCTGTTGGTGTTTGTTGACTAGCCACAATAGCGTTAGAAGGAACTGAATTAGATGACATTGTTTCACTCTCAAACGGAGATGACATTAACTGGAAATGAAACATACAGCATATATTAGCATTCCATTATTGATGCAAAAAATCAGAACAATAAATTGAAAAAAAAATCATGTATCAGTACAGCATTAACTAAAATCATGTATTCGCTTCATGGTACCACTGGGGATCAATTCTGCAAACAGTATAATTCATTTATGGATCAATTCACTTGAAAATAGCTCCCAGCTTTCACCGACTTCTTCTTCTGGCCACCCCCCTTCCCCTCCCCAAAAAATTCCTATCCCATCTAACTCCCTCTGCCTTCCACGGTTCCACCCCCGCCTAATAAAAGCAGAATAAAAATGAACAAAAGCACAGAAAATAGCGATGGATCAATTCACTTGAAAATAGCTCCCAGTTTAGCACGTAGCATTTATTTTATGATCAAAAGCAGAATAAAAATGAACACTTCAAGCGGGGATTAATTTTCCAGTTTAGCACAGAATCAATTCAGCATGGCATTTTCCAGTTTAGCACAGAATCAACAGACACGGCATTTATTTTATGATAATGACTGAGGAGTGGGGACTGGGGACTGACCAGAAGGAGGACTCGATGTTGCGACTTGCGACTTGCGAGCACTGGAGTCTGGAGACAGGGCCGCGACCACTGGAGATCGGAGCAGACGTCACGACTCACGAGCACTAGAGTAGGAGTCGATGTCGCGAGAACTGGAGACTGACGAGGAGGAGGAGCCGACGTCGCGAGCACCGAAGGTCTGAATGAAGGCCGACCGTTCAACTTTTTGAAGCTCGGATATGGAGACTTGAGAGTGAGCGGTGGTGCCGGCGAGCTCTAGAAACTGAATCTGAGATAGTCTTCGACTGAGATTCCGAGAACTAAGAAGAGCGGTTGCGAGAACTAAGAAGAGCGGTGGTGCCGGCGAGCTCTCGGCGAGTTGCGATGAACAGAGGCGAAAATGCTAAACCTAGGGGAAGTTGTGTGTCCGCGATGGTCTATTGGTCTGATGGAACTTAGTTTGTGTGGAGCAAATAATTTTTTTGCCAATTTATTTAAGTAGCTTTAAACTTATATATTATGCGAAAACATATTAACAACACACGTTGGTCTGGTGGTGGAGGTGCTGCATTCTTCTCATCAGGTCTTAACTTCGAGACCTATCTTTTGCATAATGTACATATAATATTTAAAATACTTAACAGGCCCAGGCCGCCTGACAGGCTTAATAGGCTTCTCATAGAGCCTGAGCCTGGCCTGTTAGGTGAAATAGGCCTTGAAAAAAGCCTGAGCCTGTGTTTATTTTCTAACAGGCTTGGCCTGATCAGGCCGAAAGCAGGCCAGGCTATAGGCCCCTGACAGGCCGCCTGGCCTATTCCCACCCCTAACCCTAACCCTAAGAACAAGACTTGGCCGAATTGGGTATCATAAACCCTAGCTTGATTTTCTTTCATAAATCAATCCAAACAACATCCAAACATACCAATCCAAGCTCATAATCAAAGTTTCTATCCTTCCCTAGTGTTCCTCATGCTTGACCAACATTTCAACATAGTTTTCCCTTAGGATTAGTCATGATTTCATCATTCCAATTGCATAAAAATCAAGCTTATACATACCTTGAGTAATCCTAGTTTGAAACTTGATAGCTTGGCCTTTGCTTGGAGTGGTTTGATAGTGATTAAAGGTGAGTACAAATTTTGGCAGCACTTCCCCAATATATACTTTCTCTACCTGGACGAAATATGAAAGGATGGAAGGGGTATTTATAGACCTCCATAAACCACCCAAACCTGCCTTGGTCAGTTATTTTTCTGCCCAAAATGCCCTCAAAATTTACGTCAAAGTGGCAAAAAATATGGGTCACAAGATCTTTGCTTGCTCTCCAAGAAAAGTTGATCTTATGGTAAAAAATGTGCCACCAAATTGACATGTGATCTTGGGCCTTGGGGAGCACCTTTTTCTTGACTAAATTGGGATAACTAAATGTTCAAATTTAGTTGGGAAGTAATGGAGTTGGTTGGGTTCACATCCAATTACAATCTTCCGTCCAATTTACTCCTTTTTAGTCCTATATTAGGAAAAATAGCTTGGGACCTCTAAAAATCCATTTATTTTCATGAAAAATCCTCATTCATTCTAAAAGTATGATCTAAAAAGTTTGGGAATTTTTCACAACCTCTAACTATTTATTTTACATCTTTCTCTGAAATTGAGCTCTTACAAATAGAATTTGAAAATTAAATTCCCCATAAATTATTCCCTTCATTTCCAATACTAGGAAATAATTTTATTAATTCACATATATTTCCAAGGAATTTATCCATATTTTTTTTTGAATTATTGAGGCCCTTACGTAATTAAAATAATGATATTCTCTTAATTTTTCACTATTCCCTCCAAAATAATTTTTTTGGGGGGAAATTCCACCATAATTTATTTTGGGCCATTTTCACTCCCAAAATATCATATATATCTCAAAAATATCTAATTTGGCCTTCTTCTATTTTTGGGAAATTTTCAAAAATTTTTTGCAAAATTTCCAGTTTTGCCTTTAGGAGTCTAGTATCACTAGTCCAGCTTCCTTCAAGGTTTAAATTTTTGGATATGATAGAGGCTGATTTAAAACAAATGCAAGAAGCTACAAAATCAAGCCCTAGCATTGTTGTTGAGACCCCTGATCCTCTGTCTCAACATAGAGAAGGGAAGGATGCAATTAAGGATAAAGAACGGTCAATATATCAATCCTACTGCTATAATTGTAATTTGTTTTTGTTTATTATTTGAATGTTATAAGATGCACTTGAGGAGCAGAGTAGTCAAGGATCTTTCACTTTAGCTGGAAGCATGGACATTTTGGAAACAATAACTAGGAAATTAGATCGTCTTGGTCGAGTCAGAGGATTATCAAAGATAGTTGGTATAACACAATTCTTTGGCTCTAGTTCACAAAGCTCTTTAGGAAGAAGTGTCCCAAGTGTTAACTTGATGGTTAAAGTTCGAGAACAAGTTCATCAAGAGATTGTGACTAGTGCAGAGATTTGTCAATTCTTTAAAAATGAGCTTAAGTCGGAGATTCGTGAGGAGGTGAGATCTTTGGTTTCTAGCATGCAAATTAGGCAAGTTCAACAAGAAGAACGTACACCTAGGTTTGACATTAACCTTAGTTTAATTTTCTCTAAATTGAGCCATCATTTTTATAGTTTAATTCCATGCTTTCATTTGTGTCATGCATCTAGAATTTCCCAACTTATGGAAGCACAAAAGGTAGCTTCAATCCACAAGTGCCGTTAGCTTCACTTGACCCTAGTCCCACATCAAATGATGGGAAATCTTGTATTCTCTATTTAGATGACCCAAATATGTGTGCTGTTACTGATGCTCTTAAATACACACGAGGGTCTAAAATTCATCATACGAAAATTGAAGCGGATATAGTTAAGATGATGGTCATAGCTATTCAAGAGGAAGAAGCAGATGCAAATGTCCTGTTCCCTAGTGACGAAGTTGCTAAACTAGGTCAACCAAAAGGATATTTTATTTTATAGCCTAAAGACTTATTGACATCATATCGGTAATGGTACAAAACACTTGCCAATTTTCTGATTTTTTGTTCATATTCTCCTTATAATACTTATCTTTATTCTATTTTCATTAGGATAATGAAAGGGGTACTGCCTCTTAGGATTGTTGGGGAGGAAAGGATGTATCATTTTGGACTAGACCAAAATGACATCAAGGACTTCCTATCTATGGATGAGCTAGACATTACATGGATTTAATCAGTAACAATGTGATTTTATTTTATGATTTTTTTGTGTGCTCATTTTTAACTCATACATATGAACTAATTTTTGACTTATTTTAACCTGATTATAGTTACTTACATAACTTGTGTGCTTCTACGGGAAAGGGAGACTTATATGGAATCACGTGTCCAGCTATTTTGCAACCTTTAAAGAACCCCATTGATAAGCAGATGAGATGCGTGGATAACACAATTAGAGAAACCCAATTACCTTGTTATTTTGCCCCAGTTGTTGAACAGTAAGTAGTTTATATCTATTTATATATATTTATATATATAATTTCCCATGAATTCACTGGTTTCATTTCTTTTTAATATTTCAGCAAACATTGGTCATTGTGCGTTGCTTGCCCTGCAAACAATGTCATCTACTAGTTTGATTCATTAGGTCGTCGCCCAAATAGCAATATTAAATTTGTATTCAATATGTAAGTTTTCGTCATCTTATATGGTTTTCTTATTTCATTAAATTATTCTAATGTCTGGTCATTTTTATTTGGTCATAGGTCTTTGAAGAAATATTATGTACAAGGTGGGAAGCGCGAGGGTAAAAATAGCAAGACGACCTGGTACAAACTAATAGTAAGTGTTTCAATTTAAGTTCTTCAATTTCATAAACAATTACTTCATATATACTTAAATTTATCTTTGTTATTTACTTTTGATTTACAATGTCATCTGCAACCAAGAAGTACAGAGTGCAGATACTATATTATCTGTTTCATTTATGAAATTATTGAGTCTGGATGTACTAAAGATTTTGAGATGGTAATAATTAGTTTGATTATAATTATTTGGTTTTTTTATTTGATTTCTAGCTTTCTAGCTTTCTTTTAATTATCTTATGTTGAATAAATTAATTTTCTTATTTATAAACTTATAGATTTTTTATGATGAAAGCTCTTACACTAATGAAGACATTGATGCTGCTCGAGATCATTTGGCAAGACAATATTTTCAAGAGTATTTCTCTTAAAATGATAGATAAGGTTGATAGTCATAGTTTAGGGAGTTTAGTTTTTTTTCACTTCACTAAGTTAATCAGGATGTTATTTTCATAAGTTATTGTTCAGGATGTCATTAGGATACTATTTGTATGGAAACTACCATGAATGAGCCTTTGCTGAATTCCTGCTATTATTGTAGCCTATTTTGGTTCAGTTTCATTTATAGAGTTCAAACGAAAGCTAGTGGTATATACAATTACAAATTTTATGTTTTTTAAAAAAATAATATACTCATCTGTTCTAGTGGGAACAGATGAGTATGAGTCAACTCGTCTCTTTAGTTAGGAACATATGAGTATGATGGGTTCATTAATTCCTAAGAGAAAACGAGTATGAGTTGATCATACTCATTTGTTTCTAACAGACGATTATGTATCTCCTATCTATGTCTCTTTTATCAATGTCCCCTATGAAACAGAAAAAAAAAAAAAGGCCTTCAGAATAGACAAAAATGATTTTTTTTTTATACTAGTGTCTTTATTTATTTTGTACCAGCTAGTTTAATGTTTTTAATGTCTTTATCCTTGAAAAAACTATAAGTACTTTGACAATTTAAGTTGATAGGTAAGAGATTAACACCTACATTTAAAAAGCCCTCTTGCTCTATTAGAACTTCAAATTTTGTATCTACTCTAATTGTGACAATTCCGATTTTGCGAACTTTGTCCACTAACTATATTCTTGGGTGATCCTAAGGTGTTGGAGCCTTGGAAGAGATGCAAGTGATAGCAATCTAGAGTTGTAAAAGTAAAAAGGGTTGGAGACTAGATTGAGTCTTGGAATTATAGTGGTTGCAAATGCCTATTATTGTTCAAACTTCTATAAGACAGTAAAAATCTTAATACTCTTGGAGTTATAGGGTGACTTGAAGGACTAGAAGTAGGCCAAGATATTGTTAGGCTAAACTAGGATAATTATATTTCTTATGTCTATTCACTCTTTTACTGTAGTCATTACATTCAAATTTATTCTCCACATTTAGCCTATGCACTTTCCTATTTATCTTCGGTTTAAATTTGCAAAATTTTGAAGTCACCCAACAAAATGGACATTGTAACAATAAATTTTGTGAATTCGCATAAAAGAAACTTGGACAACAAAAACACTTTAAGAGAGACTAATAACCTTATTGTGACCTAGTCGCATATATACTCCTCTATAAGTGAGAAGTTGGGGATTTGATTCAACTTATAATATTATCTAGTTAGGCCCCTGCCTCTCTATAGTTTGAGCAAAAAAAAGCCTCGGACAAGAGTTTTTAATAACCACTTGCTCTCATATGACCTTGTAAGACAATTTGAAAATATTACAACAAATCAAAAAGTGTTGAAATAAACTATATTCATTATTTGTTATCAAAATAAGGAAATATAAAAGGGATTTGGAATTAGAGAAATGAGCAAGACAAGAGACAATTAGAGAGAAGGAGGGAGTATATTCTTATTCACTTAGATGTGCAAATTGTGTATTACACAGCCCTCTATCTACAGGCCTCTAACCTCAGAAAGAGTTACATATATAAAAGGCAAAATTTATTCACATGAGTGCATCATATGTTTCCTTTGAGTTATATAGAATGAAATCCCCTAAGATCCATCCATTAGAGAGGTTATAAAGTGTAGAATATGAAAGGGAAATGATTAAGAGAGTTTTTGGAATTTATATAATTTAATATTTATAACACTCTTATGTGTTCATAAACAAATATCGTGTGTCATTAACACTTTACTGAGAAGAAAAACCTAATGGAAGAAAGACCTAATGAATGAAAAGGAGTACACAATACAAATTGAAATTGCCTTATTAAAACCTTATTAGGAAAGCCGTATAGGGAAAATTCTTGGTTGAGAAAAACTATGTAGTATGATCTTTACTCCCTCGAGTGATAATATCACCTTAATTCCTCTTGATGACATCACTTTTATCATTTCATCTCAATAGAATATACTAATGCTTCCCAGAGCATATCTTCCTTTTATCAATATACTCTCTGGTTACATTATGCACTATAAAAATAACAAATGAAAAGTTATCTAAAAAATCATCACCATGATATATCTTGCATCCACATAATTAATTTATTTTAATTTGAACAAAATTATGTTGTATAAAAGTTATTATAAACCGAAAGGGTATAATCATAAGTCCAATTTTTATTATTATTTGAATTCATGATGATTAATTTGTGAGAAACATATTATAATAAGCATTTGATATTGTGATATTGATAAATATTTTAAGAGTGATATGAAATCAAATAGATCAAAACGTAATTATTGATTATTTTTATATATTAATATGTTGTGTTCATTAATTTATTTACAAATTTAAATATATGAAATGTGAATATCATTTTTTTCATCTCAATATGTAAATTGGACATAAATTATTTTTATTTTGACATTTCAGGGAAAAAATCATATATTATGTCACATTTATCTTGAAAGAAATTTAATCAAATTATATAAGAACAAGTTCAAAAAACTTTAAAAAATATTATATTTTAAAGTTTATATCAATGGTTATTATTTATGACATACTACAAAAAAAAAAGCAAATTAATGATGAAATTTTCGTTGCTAATCAAAATTCGTGTTAGCAACAGAATTTTTTTTGTCACTAATTCTACCGTCACTAATTACTTAGTGATGAAATTCAAAATTTTGGATGGATTAGTGACCAAAAGATTTCTATCACTAAGCTATCGTTAATTAGAGATAGATTTCTAGTGAAAATTTTGTCATAAAATAATGATGGATTTGTAATGGAAATGCCGTCACAAATTAGCATCACTAAATTTTTTCTCTATAAATTTAAAATACCACATGACAACTACCACATAATCACTAGCCTCCACCTGACTTCCTGTTCTCTCCCTTGTGTTGTCATGTCATCCTATTGTCCATCTCATTGTCATGTCGCCACACCATCACCTCCTCTCTCCCGCCACATCATCCCCTTATCCATGTCATCACTATGGGTCCATCATTATGAGCTGCCATATTATTGCCTTATCCATGTTATTGCCACATCACAAATTAGCTTAATTTGTGAAAGAGTGGTGGTTCAAACTCAGGAGCTAAGAAATACCCAAAAAATTTTATGCTAAAATAAATATATATAATATTTCTAATTAAAAATACAAATATATATAATAAATAGGGAAAATGATAATAAAAGAACTCTGAAATTGGGTATTCCCAAATCAAGTGCCTAAGAACTTCAAATTACACAAAAGAAAGTTGCTTCAAATGGGGTATTTTGAAATACGTGGAACTGACTCAAATGCCATTATATCATATTTGATAAAAGAGGAAGAGAAGGGCCAATTTTGACCATCATCCCTACCCTTGTCATGCATTCATGCTCCCGACTTTCTCTCATTCTCCATCCCCATTGTTGCCTTAAAAGCCTTAGCATTAGGAGAGTTTCTGAGGCTAAAATGGTTTTGGTGTGAGTAGAAAAAGAGTTGGAAGGTGTTTGCTAGGTTTTTGAAGGACGAAGGTTACTGGGCCTCACTGATTTGGTCAAGAGACGACAGTTCATGCATGGGGAATCACCATTGTAGTGACTAAGCATCATCAGCATTTGACTAAGGTAAGTTTAGGGGTTTAAATTTCTATTGTGTGGTTAATGTGTGTGGGTGATTGAGGGGAGCGATTGATTAGGTAATATCTCAAACTGACCTAAGCATGTTTGTGGATAATAGAAGTGTGATTCTTTCTTTTTTAGTGCATGTGAAATGTTAGTGTTTCAAGAGTAAAGTTACAGACTGTGATAGTTGCTGAAACTAGGCTTTGAAATAACAAGGCAGAACTTGGTAAGGATACAGAGGATGAGAAGGACATAGAAATAGTGAGTGAAATTCCCATAAAGGT
The DNA here is from genome assembly GCF_004799145.2 of Neltuma alba. Lineage (NCBI taxonomy): Eukaryota > Viridiplantae > Streptophyta > Magnoliopsida > Fabales > Fabaceae > Neltuma > Neltuma alba. The sequence continues at coordinate 55,914 of NW_021632513.1, forward strand.
TCCTTTACTTTTAGATCATGAATGGGGTAACGGTGATAGTAAGGAGAAAGCACAAGCTCAGCAAGCAATTGTACTGCAGAGGTCAATAAGGACAAGATATTCCACAATTAAATCTTCATGGATGGAGTTCAAGGCAACTTTAAGGATAAAGAAGCCAACAGAAGATAAAGACATTTGATCCCTTGTTTGGTATGAATTTTAGGAAGCTTCATCAACATTTTTGGCCATTCTGTCTTGGGCATTGCAGGACATCATCTTATGCGCCGCAGCAAATTTATGAAAGGAGCCTCTATAATAGGCGCCATGGCAGGTATTCATAAGCGCCATGGCAGATTCAGTTTAATGGGGAGCTTAGCGTTACTAATTCAAACGATACCTTTTTGAATATGCGCTATGATGGATATGTGGAGGCGTCACAATGGATGTTGAAAAATTTACTGATTTAAATCAGAATCACGAGCTTATTTTTGGACCTCACCCCATTTTGTTTTTGATAACCAGATTTTTGGTTTTCTTGTTCTCTCTGCCTTCTCTCAACTTTCTCTTCCAATTTTCATCCAAATCCTCTCTTCTCCACTGATTTTCCATGGTTCTTCCACTAATTCTTGTTTATCCTACTGTAAACCAGAGCATGAGTGGCTGAATCTTTAAGTTTTCCTAGCAATAAGGTTGACTTGAGTTCATGGAGCTAAACAGGGAGTCTTTTTAGGTCTAATTTTCACTTTCAATTCTGAGATTCATTTGTATCAGTTAAACATTTGTGATTAGATTGAGAGTTGTTTCATTAGATTTTTGTTTTTGGAATTTTAGATCTGATTGAGCATTTAGAAGTAAATATGTTTCCTTTGATTTAGTTGGATGAAGGATTCTCTGATTAAGTATAGATCTAATTTAAGTTTCTTGAACTATTGTTTTGTAATTTTGAATTTGATTGAATGATTTTGATGATTCACAATTGTGGTCATCATTAGAGAATTCAAATTTACTCCTCAAGTGTTCTTATCAATTGATTTTCCTTTTCTATGGAACAAAACAATAAATCTAGTGAGATAGTTGTTCTTGATTTGTGTTTAGAGAGATTTGAGCAGGAGCTAAATCTATCCTTTTAATTGACTCTAAAAGACTCCAAATTATAAGATTGAACAAGGAAGAAAGGATGAACTGTTAGGGGAACTACCATTTCTTGTCTGAAATTCCATTTGTATTTTGAATCTTACTGTCATTTTCTATTTTGAACTTCTTTTCCATTTAGAAAACTCACACTCCTATCTTGTTAATCTGATAATTAAAGTGAATTGTTGTGAATCTAGACATCAACTTAAGGCTTATTGAGAAGAATGACCTTAGTAGTGTGTCCCTTTTTGCATTTTCCTAGTTTAATTTTGATTACCTAGCAATGAGGTTCATCGATAGTATTGGTATCCAAAGATTGATTCTCAGAGTCATGGAAGTTAATTGTGATGGAAAAATGGTGCCAGAACATATCCCAAGGTTACCAGGTAAGTCAAGACTAGAAAAGTACCTGAGACGACATAAAATCATAAAATCGATGGAGAAATAGTTAAGGGTATAAGCAAGCATGAATTTCTCCCTTTTTTCCTTCCTATTTTAAGGAAAATTTGATGAGGGGACATGAATAGAATAATATATTTTGTTAAAGGTTAAGTTTGGAAGAATAAAATTATGTAATAAAAAATTTGTATTTACTACACGTGCAATAAGTTATACATGTAAGGTGGCTTATAGCATTAAATAAGGGGGACACATAAGGAGGCAATGTTGCAAGAATGAAGAAGGTAAAAGACACATGGCAAAGAGATTAAATAAATGGCCAAAATCAAACAACACACATACAAGATTAAGGGCTAGGATTTGAACAAAATTTTTATTAATACCTTCCCTCCCCATTTAGGCTAAGTTTTAGCCAAGCTAAGGAAAAGGGAGGGAAAATTGAAATGGAGAAGGGAAAAGGGAGAAGAGAAAGAGTAAGAGAAGACATGTAAGATCAAGCTCTAAGACAAGGTATTTTCATGATTTTTGATGTAGTTTACCTTGCTACTTGTCTTGTTGAGTTTGATTATGGATTTTAATGGGTTTTGGAAGCTTAAAACCCTAAGTTAAGAGACTACACTAAATTGATAGGTTTAAAGGAAGATAAAATTGATGTTAAAATAATGTTTAAAGGCTTGAAAAGAGCTAGAATCAAGTGGTTTTGTGTTGAGTTTGCAAGAAATCTAACTTCCCCTAACTTGTGTAATTTTTTACCAGACCTAGGGTTCTTGCTAGGTTGGATTTTGATGATTCTGATGTGTTTAGAATGATAAATTGTGTGGGGTAAAGATGAGAAATCAAGTCTAGATGTATTAGAATTAAAAATGAAATTTTGAACCCTAAAACCTTATGGTACCATCTGGTGAGAAGTATTAAAAATAAGGAATAGGGATTAGAAAATAGTGTTTAGTATGAGAAATTACTTGTTACATAGAATTAGACAAACTAATATATATGGGATTAAGGAATACTATAAGGGAAAGTGGTATTTTCCCAATACTATTTTCATGGGTTTACCTAATCCCATTAACAAACAATTACTCATGCTAAAGATTTTTTTAATTATTTTTTTAATTACAATCTTAGTCCCTATCCTTCATTTTCAATGCTTCATACTAAATGGGACCTATGTGTTTAGCCAGGCTGAGTTGAAAGAGTAGGAGTTATATTTTGTTTAATTTGAGTTTGGAAATGAATTTTGCATAAGAAATTATGTGGGAATAGCATGTGGGATTAATTTTAGAAAGATCAGAAATCAAGCTAAAAAGTTAGAAGTTAATATGGTTTAAAGAGAACAAAGTATTGATCTTATTGGTTTCCATGGCTCTAATGAATAAATAGCAATGATGTCTTGATACATTTAGGACTATGAAACATCAAGGAAGAAGAATAGAAAAGGTTGAGTAAGTAACCTCAAGGTTGGTAGCAAAAGGCAGCTAAAGATTACAAGAGGGAACTTAAAGACATAAGGTAGTGAACTTACCTTTCTTGTGTGCTTGATGTGTATGCTTATGTATTGTTATACATTGTTATTTGATAATGATGTGAGATGCAAATGCAAGTATAATACTCTATTTCTTTTATGTTTTCCATGGTCATGCATGTTAATGTGGAACATTGAGCATGAGAATATGTTATAAGTAAGCATGTGCTAGATCAAGTAAGCATGTTACACACTTGCATCCATTTTGCATGCATTAATGATAAATGTTTACTGCTATGATTCTGTAAAATCTCACCCTCTCTTAACAAATCACAATAGCTAAAATGTGCAAGAGAAGGAATACAAGAGGTGGCATCACGAAAGAAGAGAAGATGTGAAAGAAAAAGGTTATGGTTCAAGTGTTTTGATTTCCAAATTCAGGGTCCTAATCACTATTTTATATATTGGGAGGTCTTTATTTGTAATTTTTTCTCTTTTTAATCATGAAAAAATAATATACAAATATACTATAAAATAAAAAATTATAATTTAAAATTTAAATATTATATTGAAGAATTAAAATTTAAGCAAGCTTGGTCGGCATTTAATTATAGAACTATCGTTTAAATTCACTGAGTCACTATTTATAACTACTAGAAAAATATCCTTTTACATCACCTAATCTACATTAGTTATTGCACCAATAGAGTAATAAATGAGGTGGTGGCATTTTTTTAATAACGATACAATATTTAAATCGATCATCATCGTGCCCTACTTTTTACATCAAACGTTAACTCAACTAATGTACTCTTAATTAAATGACATTGGTAATTGTAAACAATTGGTGTTTCTAATCTTTACATCAGCCTATATCTCTTGTCTTTTCTTTTTCCCGAAGTGATCTGAACTCGAACGGTCACCAGCCATGTCCTGTCACTATCTATTTAGGCTCAGAAGCCAACTGTCCTTCTCATTCTCTATCTTCTTCGTCTACTACCATCGGCAACTTTACAATGGCAAAATAGCAGGAAATTGTCCCGGCCCATCTCCATCTTTCCCCCTCCCGCTCCCTATAACCTCCCCCGCCTCCCCCTCTTCTGCCTCCTCTTAACCAGCTATTTCAAAGAGTAGCAGCGATTGATTGTGGCCTCCACTGCATAGTGGCTCATTTCTATGCCATTAACAACAAAGTCAACCTCCTACTTGATGATAGATACATGGAGTATGATGACATGGATGACATCATACCCTGTTAATTTTAACTAGAAAAATGAGAAAATTAGAATTGATCAAGGGTCAAGTAGTATAGTAAAAATATAGATAGAATAACTTTTGAACTAAGATCAGATTAGGGACCGGACTGTTGTTTTCAAAATATTCAATTAATATTGATCAAAGTAGGAAGGTACACCTAGAATTCCCAAAATTTTTCAGAAAATCATGAAAAATAGAATAAAGGGCATGGAATGGTATCTGAGGCCTGAAGGATGAAGACATAATAAAATAATTATTTTGAAATTTTTAGTATTTTCCTGGAATTTTGGCTAATTAAAGGAAAATTGGATAAATTGAATTGTTTAAAATACTTAAGGGCCTCAATAATTCATGAAAAGTTTAGAAAAAAATTCTTTAGGGAATTATTATGAATTTTAAAATTGTTCTTGATTTCTAAAAATGTAGAGTATAGCTTTAAAAATGTTTAAAGCTTAATTTCCATCAATAAAAGGGCAACTTTAGGAAAATTTTAATTTAAACAGTTAGAGGTTGAAATAAATTCTGAGGAAATTTGAAAAATCTCTCCTCATTAAAAGGAAGCTATGGGCACAAAGAAATAAAGTTTTGAAACTAGTGAATTCAACAGGATCCAAGAAAAATTCAATCGATAACAGGAGACTATATAGTGTAATGAGGATAAGTTAGGTGAGACAAAATTTCTCCCTATTTTTCTGGTGGCTATGGCACCAATTTGAGAGGGGAAGGATCTAACTGGAATAATACAAATTATTAAAGGATAAATTTGGAAGAATGAATTATTGAATAAAAAATAGCAATTCTTGAATATTGTAGATTAGGTGTCCACTTTAGTTGGTATCTTGTATTCAATGAAGGGACACATAAGGCAGAGTATGTGGCTAGATCATGGAGGAAGATGGGATAAGATGATACCATGTGTTAAGGGTTAAATCTCATGGTAAATGGAAGAGTTACCGAGAGGTAAATTTTGGCTCTTTTATAAATATGATCCCTTCCTCTCCCATATGACATTTTCAGCCAAACAAGAGAGAAAGGAAGGGAGAAAGTTTCAACCAACCAAGAGAGAATGAAGAGGAGAAGAAGATCAAACCAATCTTAGGCCAGATCAAGTGCCAAATCAAGGTAAAAACCTAGATTTCTCTTCTAGTTTAAGTTGCCTAGTGGTTTGATGGTTTAAAATGTAGTTTTGATGGAGTTCAAAGCATGACATGGTTAGGGTTTGATGCTATTCCTTTCAGTTGATGTTGAGCTATGGATAATTTAAAGTTTGTTTATGGGTTATTACTAGAAAATGCTTACACTATAGTGTTTAAACCTTGTTTTGAAAAGAATTTTAACTTGTGACACCAAGGAGTTATTTTAAGCCAACTAGGTTCATTGTGCTAGGATTTTATTCTTGTTGATTTGATGCTTATAATGAGTTTAGGAGGTAAAATTATGTAGGAATATGTGAAGAGTATGTGCTTAGAAGCATTAAAAATGAAAATAAAATTTTTGAACACTAAGTACCCCTATTTGGCCAAGAGAACAAATGATAGGAGGGATTAAATCCAAATATGAATTTAGATTTTGATAAATCTAAGTTCATATTTAGATTCTACATAAAAAATTATATAAAAAAAACATGTGAAAATTAAATTAAAAAGAATGGTGCTAAAGCCTTAAAATCAAAGTTAAAGGGTTAAGGTTAAAGTGTTAATGAAGATTGTTGAAGTTAATTAGAATGCCATTGTGTTGTTTGATTGTTAGGTTTTGGCATTGGACAAAGAGGAGTTCAAAAGCAATAAAAGGAAGCCAAGAAATCAAAGTCAATAAAAGGTAGCAAGAACTTTCAATTTTAGTATTAAATTGTCTTAGTTGTTTGTGTTATGTGTATGTGCCATGATGTGGTTGTGTTATGCATGTGAAAATATGATTAACTCGTTGCATTGATGCCTTGGCAAATGTGTTCAGTTGAGTTGTTGAATGACATGATTTATGCTCCCTTTCTTATGGCATATTGATGGCATGTTTATGGTATAGCTAATGCTTGCATATAGTATGAATTTACCTCGTACTTTAATGCTTTAATTCATGTTCTTTGCTACTGGGATTCTTTGGAATCTCACTCCATTACATTTGAATCACAATCATGTAGGAGATGGAAGCTCCAGGAGAAAGGGCAAGGAGATGGCTTTAATTTGAAGACCTTGGATATGCTCTAGTACTTTGAAACTTTGTTATGTATAATATGTAACTATGAATGGTTGACTCTTGGATAATTATGTGTTGCGCACTTTGGTTAAAGTATGATTTTAAGTGGATTAGTATGATAGTTAATGGTTTTGAGGTAATAAAATGCTATAGTGCAAGATTTGGTATTGAATTGTTGAAGTTTGACCTAATTATGCCTAAAGTTTGACCTATGAAATTTTGAGCAATTGGATGATTTAGAGCTTGAAACTTAACAGTCTAATAGATCTCATTTTTTTCCTTTAAAATGGGTGGCAACTCGTTAAGTTTAGAGTTTTTTATAAAAAAATTTTGCCTATACAAAGTTAGGCACAAATTTTAAAAAATTGAAAAAATCACCAAATGAATAGTGTATTTTTGCGTGGAAATTGGGCATGAATGAGATGGGATCATAACCTGGAAGTATTTTTTCTAAAAATACCTCTAAAAGCTTTAAATATAACTTGGAATCACTTTATTTTGATTTTTCTAGAATTAGTTACGATTTTTCAATATTGGTCAAATTTTAGGGTTATGTGAATAGTAACTTGAGAAGAAAAGTTTTGAAATTTGAAATTTACTAGCTTAAAGGCTCAATAAATAGTTCTATTTGCTTCTATTTGATATAATAAGGGGTTTAAAACTAAGGTGTTATAGATAAACCCTCTGTTACCTCCTCTTCCTCGTCCAATGAAAGAGCCTCCTTGTCCTCTGGCTATTATTTTTTTTATTATTATAAAAATGTAGTCTTTTTTTAATATTTTGTAAAAGCGGCCTCCACGGCCTCACCAAATATAAATATATAATAATATTTTAGTGTATTTTTTGTTTTCTAATCTTTAACAATAGACCCTAGAACTGGAAAAATGTCCTCTTCTTTTTTTGGCTGGCCAGTTTAATGAAAGAGAAGAACTGGTAATTATTTCGATTAACATTTAAAATTTACATCGATTATCTTATATTTGATGTAAAATGAGATTTTAACACTAGATTCAATGTCAACTAGTGTTAACATTTTGCCCTAGCTATAAACAATACCCTCATACCTTCAGTTCACAGTCTCAACAGAATATAAAGGGGCGCTCTCTTAAAAAGAAAAGATGGAGATGGTATGGAGTGCTCAACTCATCTTTCATTGCTTGTCATTATCATCTCTGTCCATTGCCTCTACTATTCTATTCTTACTGTAGGTATTATCGCTGATGTTTTCTTTATCTACTAAGCTATTTGCCTAAACCCTAATATAAGTCTCTTCTTGTTTGAGATTAGCTTTGAATCTGTTCATTAAAGGTTGCAATAAGATGTTTGGGGCTTGAGGCATCGTCACTGTATTTGGTCCATTAAAGAGGATGAGGAACTCTGCTTAAGTATTTGTCATTCAAATATGATCATATTCGGGTTGCAGTACCTTGAATGACTAAGTACTTGTTCGAGTCTAGTTCATGTTAGATTTAAAGTTTTGATGATAACAAAAAGAGTAATTAAGTTTCTTTGCATACTTGTTAAGTTGTTCGATCATGTGTTGGATCATTAGTTGATCAAACACGTGTTGGATAAATGACTATAAGTTATGAGTTCAAATACTATTAAGTGTTTATCGATAAAGGGTTAGGTCATTACTGTGCTAGATAACCTGTTAGATAAATACATTACTCGATCACCTGTTCGAACATTGGTAAAACTGTTTGAATATGAGTACTGTCAGGAAATTATCAATCACTTGATCAATAATTCAAATGTTCAATAGGATATTAGGTAAAAAGGATAAGTTTCTTACTATTAATAAGGGCTTAATTGATCACCTTATCGATTAAGAGGTTATCGATCATGTGTCAAATAATTGGTAAGTCTCTTCAACTCATATACTGTTTGGAATACTTTATGGTTTATTAATCACCTTATCAATCATCTGCTTATCAATAACTTGTCTTGAAATTGTTTGACAAAACCTCCTTTTTTGTTTGATCAGCTTTTCGATCAAGTCCCTTTCTGAAAATCAAGTTTTCTCTTTCAGTAATCGATCACTTAATTGATAATTTAATTATCGATCATGTAATCGATCAACATTATAGTTTTTTGTAATATCAGTCTAAGTCATTCAAAACTGCTGTTGGATAACTTACTCAATCAAGTCTTTATTGATAATGTTTCGGATTAATGTGTTTAAAGTATTTTTCCTCGATAACTTAAATTATCGATAAACTGTTTGATAAAACGATTATCGATAATTTATTTCGAAAGGTATGAACATGCTTTCAAGACATCTGATCTTCATGATACTTTTCAGAAAATATAATTTTAAGCTATCTTTAAGCTTTTCTCAGCCTTCATTAATCATCTTATATTCTTATAAAAATTGAGAAAGCACATGTTTCGAAGACTACATTTAGGACCTGATACGGGCACAACGAATTCCTAGTAATGCCGTTTGGATTGACGAACGCGCCTGCTATTTTCATGGACTACATGAACTGGATTTTCAGACATACTTAGATTTGTTTGTAGTAGTTTTTATTGATGACATACTAGTGTACTCCAAGACTCAAGAAGAGCACGAGCAGCACTTGAAAATTGTGCTAAGTACATTGAAAGAGAAACAACTCTATGCTAAACTCAGTAAATGTGAGTTTTGGTTAAAAGAAGTTAAATTCCTAGGCCATGTGATTAACCATGAAGGTGTGGCTGTAGATCCCAGTAAAGTTGAATCAGTACTGAATTGGGAGCAGCCTAAGACAGTGACAGAGATACGAAGTTTCTTAGGGCTGGCAGGTTACTATAGGAGATTTATCCAGGACTTCTCTAGAATTGCCCAAGGTTTCAAAGTTAGGCAAAAATAAAGTAAAAATCCGAAAATGACCAAATGAACAGTAACTTTTTCAAAGAAAATTGGGCTCAAATTTCAAGGCAATCAGTCCAAAAACTATTTTTCCTCAAACGTTTATCCAAAGAACTTTCCATAGAACTCGAAATCACTCAATTTTGATTTTATTACAATTAGTTATAAATTTTCAAAATTTTTCACATTTTAGGGTGACAATGAATAGTGACCCGTAAAATGAAAATATTCAAACTTGATTTTTCATCACTTATAGTCTTCAAAAGTGATTCCTAATGCTTTCGCAAGGAAAGTTATTTGGTACAAACATAAGGTGTTACAATATCCAAAATGCCCTTATGTTTTTTCTCTTTCTTCCTCTCCAGATCTTCTTCCCTTTCATTCTTCTTTTCCTCTCTCTCTCTCTTTGTTTTTCTCTTTCCTAGTAGGAAGGAATCGTTCTCATCTTCCATATCAGATGCTCTCCATATATTGGAGCTTGAGATGAAAGTGCATCATCTTTTGATTCACTCTTCCTTGAATCCATACCCAAGGAGGGGGATTCGAATATTGTCTTCTTTGTTCTGTTCTTCCCCTTGATTCATTGATTGGTTTGTAAGTACAGAATGAAGCTAAACACAGAGGGTTCCCCTTGAATATTCTTTGATTTTTTATTTGAGTTTATGTTCTCTTTATTCATAAATGATTGGCAATGAGCGAGTTCAATGATAAGCTTTATTTTGTTGGGAAGTTTTTTGATTGTGTTCCAACTAAACTTTTATATTCCTTCTATTTTTTTTTTTTACAAAAATACATAAACAATTGAAATCAAGGGCAATGCAAAAAGGGTAACGTAGTGGACTAGAAAGCAAGAGCAGTGCATTTTTCATCTTGTATGAAAATCTTATTGAAACTTGTCATTGGCCTTACTTAAATTGTCATTGGCCTAACTAAACTTGTCATGAATCCTATATCAGAAGTGCTTGTTGTCAAAAAAATCTGTAAATTCTCATTTGAATAGAGAAATTTAAAATTGTATGAAAATCTTATCTGAACTTTTCATTGGCCTTACTTAACTTGTTATTGGTCTAACTGTACTTGAATGAATCTTATCTCACAAGTGCTTGCTGTCAAAGAAATCTGTAAATTCTTATTTCAATAGAGAAATTTAAAATTGTATAACAACCTTATCAAAACTTGTCATTGGCTTTACTTTAACTTGTCATTGGCCTGACTAAACTTGTTATGAATCTTATATCAGAAGTGTTTGCTATCAAAGAAATCCGCAAGTTCTCATTTCAACAGAAAAATTTAAAATTGTATGAAAATCTTATCAAAACTTGTTAGTGGCCTTATTTAACTTATCATTGGCCTAACTGAACTTGTCATGAATCCTATATTAGAAGTATTTGCTATCAAAGAAATTAGCAAATTCTCATTTCAATAGAGAAATTTAAAATTGTATGACAACCTTATCAGAACTTGTCATTGACTTGACTGAACTTGTCATGAATCCTATATCAGAAGTGTTTGCTGTTAAAGAAATATGTAAATTCTCATTTCAATAGAAAAATTTAAAATTGCATAAAAATCTTATCGGAACTTGTTGTTGGCCTTACTGAACTTGCCATTTACAGCTTATCAAAAGTGGTCGCTATCAGAAATCTGCAAAGTTTAATTTCACCATAAATTTTTTAAATTGTATGAAAATCTTATCAGAACTTGTTATTGGCCTTACCGAACTTGTTATTTACTGCTTATCAGAAGTGACTGCTATTAGAAATCTGCAAATTTAATTTCAATAGAGAAATTTGAAATTGTATGAAAACCTTATGGGAGCTTGTTATTTGTCATATTCAACTTGTCATTTGCCATAGTGAATTTATTACTTCGTAAATCAATGTGGAAATTCAGTCATTTTGACAGAGAAATTTGAAATTGTATGAAAACCTTATGGGAACTTGACATTTTCTAAACTCAACTTGTCATTTGCCATATTAAACTTGTCACTTCATAAATCAATGTGGAAATTCAGTCATTTTAACATAAAAATTTGAAATTGTATGAAAACCTTATAGGAACTTATCATTTGCTATAGTGAACTTGTCACTTTTGATAAGGTTTTTATACAATTTTAACTTGGCAAATGACAAGTTAAGCCCAATAACAAGTTCCAATAAGGTTTTCATATAATTTTAAATTGTTTTGTTGAATGAAAATTTGTAGATTTCTTTGATAGCAAGCACTTCTAATATAGGATTCATGACAAGTTAAGTTAGGCCAATGACAAGTTAAGTAAGGCCAATGACAAGTTTCGATGAGGTTTTCATACAATTTTAAATTTCTCTATTGAAATGAGAATTTACAGATTTCTTTGATAGCAAGCACTTCTGATATGGAATTCATGACAAGTTCAGTTAGGCCAATGACAAGTTAAGTAAGGCCAATGACAGTTTTGATAAGGTTTTCGTACAATTTTAAATTTCTATATTGAAATGAGAGTTTGCATATTTCTTTGATAGCAAGCACTTTTGATATAGGATTCATGACAAGTTTAGTTAAGCCAATGACAAGTTAAGTAAGGCCAATGATAAGTTCTGATAAGGTTTTCATATAATTTTAAATTTTTTTATTGAAATGAGAATTTGCATATTTATTTGACAGCAAGCACTTCTGATATGGTATTCATGACAAGTTCCGTTAGGCCAATGACAAACTCTGATAAGGTTTTCATAGAATTTTAAATTTCTCTGTTGAAATGAGAATTTGCAGATTTCTTTGACAGCAAGCACTTCTAATATAGGATTCATGACAAGTTAAGTTAGGCCAATGACAAGTTAAGTAAGGCCAATGACAAATTCCGATAAGGTTTTCATACAATTTTAAATTTCTCTATTGAAATGAGAATTTCCATATTTCTTTGATAGCAAGCACTTTTGCTAAAGGATTCATGACAAGTTTAGTCAGGCCAATTGTAACATCCTAAGTTTTATCGGGTTTTAATAACCTCTTTTGGTTGATTTTGAGGATAGATTAGCGATTTAATGTTGATCTTGGTGTTTGGGTTGGATTTAAGGTATGTTTGAGGAATAGGGGAACATATCCCTCTCAGGGTATGTTCGCCGCGGCGAACCGGGAGTTCCAGGGGGGGATTGTCTTTCGGGCAGGTTTGGCCGCGACGAAGTTATAGGGACGCCGCGGCGAAGTTGTTCAGGTGAGCAAGGTTTCCCTCTCGGGAAGGTTTCGCCACGGTGAAGGTAGGGGTATGCCACGGTGAAGATTTTCTGGGCGAGCGAGAGTTTCCTCTCGGGAAGCTTTCACTACGGCGAAGATTGGAGTTCGACGCGGCGAAGTAGGGTTTTCAGGCGAGTAATCCCTCTCGGGATTAGTTCACCGCGGCGAAGGAGTCTGAATCTATATAGTTGCGGGAGGGGTTCAATGTTGCGAAAATTAGAAAAATCTGAGGTAGAGAGAGAGGCTCTGCTAGGGTTTCGGTATTTTGGCTTGGAGGGGGCATTTCTAAGGATCCATTACCTCAAGTAAGTGATTTAAACCTCTAATCTACTTTCTTTCTTGGAATTTATGAAGATCTATGGTGAAACCCTAGAGTTTTCTAGGTTGTGATGAAATTGAGGTTTTTGACCGATTGTTTTGAGTTTAATTGATTGCTTTGGGTTAGTCTAAGTATTTAATCGGTGTAGTTTTCTTGGATTTAAAGAACTTGAAGTTTTTGAAGTTAGGGTTTATGAGATTGGAAGGTTTGCGATTGAGGATGACAATGTGGAGATTGATTTTGAGTTTTGTGATTTGGGTTATGATAAGGAGGGTTAAATTGGATGTTTAATCGGTTTAGAATGTTGTTAAGACTTCAATTGTTCAAATGGGGTGATTGGGTGTTGAATTCTTATAGTGGGTCCTTGAGGTTTGAATCCTAAATTGATATTTGGAGAGGAATTAAGGTTTCAATGGATTTTTATGACTTTAGAGTGTTGTTTTGATGGTTATACCCTTTGAGGTGGGTAGAGTTTGATTGGAGATAGGAATTTTGTGTTCCCAAATGTTGTTTTGGCCACATTATTAGTTTGAAAGCTAATACATGATAGTTGTTTTTTTGTGTGCTTGTGTAGACCGGTTGTGAGCCTTGTTGGTGCACGGACCATATCGTTGGTTGTTATTCCTTGCTCAGGCGAGAGGTAACCACTTTCGAATCCTTAGTACATGCTTCTGTGGTATTGTGAGTAGATTTATGTTTAGTGCTCCAAGTAACAAATATGTTCAAAGTGTATGTTATATATAAAAAGGAAAACCGTCTTGTGGGGTTTCGATTGATGATGAATGAATCTTGGAATTGTGAAAGATATGCCACTGAAAGAAGTTAATTATGAAATGTTCAATTACTATTTGATTATAGTTTAAGCATGATGCATGAATTGGGAATTGGTGAGAGTTTTTGATAGTTACTACCACGTGGTAAGGCCTCCATTAATGCATGATGGTTGGCTCAGTACGTCCCCCGGAGTGAGGGATAGGTCTTTTGGCTCCTTACGTCCCCTATAGTGAGGGATAGGCTGGGTTCGGCTTTTGAAAATCCCCCAAAGTAAGGGATATGGTTGATGGGAATTGCATCATTGCACTTGCATGAATTGTTGTGGCTATCATTTATAATATTACTTGTGAAATGCCCCACTTGACACCTCACGAGCACCTATTTAGTAGTACCTTGAATTGGAAAGATTGGTTACTGGGATGTTGTCTCACCCCATGGTTTACAATGTTTTCAGGTGAAGGTTCCGGGCGTGTGCCATCGGGAAGAGACGCAGAGGCTTGAGCTTGGTTAGCTTTAGGCCTCTAGCCCTTGTATATGTATGGCTAGTATATATTGCCATATTTAGGACTCCCTTTGAATTATTTTGATTACTCAGCCTTGTTGTAAACATGAGAGAATGTTATCTCCTTATTTTGGTTGGCCGAAGGCCATTTCTATAGCTTTGGGAAACTTGATATACATGGTTGAAACTAATTGGATGGGTTGATTTTGATGTCTTTTGTTACCCGGGCCGGAGGCTCAGAGGCCCAATGGTTGTTAATGAATGATTTTAGTTGCATGCAACAGAGTTCGAGTTTGAACCGAGTTTAAATGTTAATTTCTAAAGTTATGCAATTTTTTTCTACTATGGTAGTTTGTTGTAACAGCTTTCCTTTTCTACCATAGTAGTGAATTTTACGACGAGTTTATAATGTTTTTGAGGTTAAGGGTCTTACACCAATGACAAGTTAAGTAAAGCTAATAACAAGTTTTGATAAAATTTTCATACAATTTTAAATTTCTCTGTTGAAATCAGAATTTGTAGATTTTTTTGACAGCAAAGACTTTTGATATAGGATTCATGACATGTTCAATTAGGCCAATGACAAGTTAAGTAAGGCCAATGACAAGTTCTGATAAAATTTTCATACAACTTTAAATTTTTCTGTTGAAATGAGATTTGCAGATTTCTTTGACAGCAAGCACTTTTGATATAGGATTCATGACAAATTCAGTCAGGCCAATGACGAGTTAAGTAATGCCAATGACAAGTTCTGATAAGATTTTCATACAATTTTAAATTTCTCTATTGAAATGAGAATTTACAGATTTATTTGACTGCAAGCATTTTTGATATAGGATTCATGATTAGTTCAGTTAAGCCAATAACAAGTTAAGTAAGGCCAATGACAAGTTCTGATAAGGTTTTCATACAAGATGAAAATGCACAGCTCATGCTTTCTAGTCCACTATGTTACCCTTTTTGCATTGCCCTTGATTTCAATTGTTTATATATTTTCTTAAAAACAAAAAATAGAAGGAATATAAAAGTTTAGTTTGACCACACTCCAAAAACATCCCAACAAAATAAAGCTTATCATTGAACTCGCGCATTGCCAATCATTTATGAATAAAGAGAACATAAACTCAAAGAACAAATCAAAGAATATTAAAGGGAAACCCTCTGTGTTTAGCTTCATTCTATACTTACAAACCAATCAATGATTCAGGGGGAAGAACAGAACAAAGAAGACAATATTCGAATCTACTTTCTTGGGTATGGATTCAAGGAAGAGTAAATCAAAAGATGATACACTTTCATCTCAAGCTCCAATATATGGAGAGCATCTGATACGGAAGATAAGAACGATTCCTTCCTACTAGGAAAAAGAAGAACGAAGAGAGAGAGAGAGGAAAAGAAGAATGAAAGGGAAGAATATCAGGAGAGGAAGAAAGAGAAAACAAAAGACCATTTTGGACATTCCACCATCATTTCATATTTGCAATTTGAGACCGGGTCCTCTGAAGCTATTTTCCAATTTCAGGGTCCCTAATCACTATTTTATATATTGGGGGGTTTTATTTGCAATTTTCCCTAAAAAATATGATATCTTTATATTTTAGTTTAATTTTAAAATATAAAAATGTTCCATTAAAAGATTAAAATTTAAGTATGTTTTGTCAGTTTTTAATTGCACAATCACCATTTAAATTTCTTGAGTATGCATTTCCTGTTAACGAGATTAGCAATGTTAAAATGATTAGAATAAAAATACACTTTATAAATTTAAAAGAACAGATTAGAACTTGATGTAAATTTAGAAGACTAGCATATACTGTAACTTTACATTAATTTGAGTATTTGTCTTTCCTGAGATTTGATGGAACTATCACAAATCCAACTCTAATATCATGTTGGCAAAAATGCATTTTTTTAATCACTTAATTTTATACTGTTTCATATTGGTTTGTTAATTTTAGTTGAGAAAATTAAACCTCTAGTCTTTATAGTTTCACTAAGTTGTGTTATTTGTAAAATAACACCCAATGTCTCTCTGAGTGTTCTCAAGATGAGACTCTTGAACATCAGTTTCTCACTTGTCCCTACACTCATTCTATATGGTTTGGAGGTCTATCGATTAGATTCTCTAGCTTTTCCTTTATTGATTTCAAATCTTGGCTTCAATTTACTCTACCAACTCTTTATCATGAAGGGCACCTACAACAAATGCAAGATATAATCATATTTCTGAATTTGCTTTGGTATAAGAGGAATATGGCTTTACATGAAGGTATTGTTAGACTTTAAGAGGAAGTAATTAAAGAGTTTCAAGGTAAAATTACCTATTTTCAAATGGCTTTTTCAGCTCTTTCCATCTCTGATCCATTAATGAAAGCAAATAGTCATCACCAATCTCAAAATGCAACCTTTAAGTGGTGACTAGTAAGCCCATTAAGATTGTCACTTTATTGGGTCCAAGGCTTATCTTCGCTTGAATATCGAATTTCAACTTTTAGATCTCGCCTTAGTGGGAAAAACTTCGAATCTCAATCAATACGCGGAGGAGCCTAATGTTTTGAAAGGTTTTTTATTTGCTTTCTATTTTCTATTTTGTTTCCATAAGAAGTATTAGTTTATCTTTTTTACGGCTATTTTCAATTCTAGTTTATGTCATTCTTCCATTATTGTACTTTGAACTTTTATTTTTTTCACCTAATATCATTTCTCCTTCATTTCAAAAAAAACCAAAAATGAACTCCATATACTATTTTCTTTTTTATTGCACCCTTTTTAGTTTCAATCGTTATTGAAGTTGATCGCCAATGTTCTAAAATATCAAAAAGACTTTGACTTGGACTAAGGGTGTGTTTGGATGAAATCAAATCGTGGTTTGGAAAAGTGATTCTGGAGAATAGATTATGGGAAGAATAGATTCTGGAAAGAATAAATTTTATGAAAAAGTAATTTTGAGAAGTGAGAGTGTTTGGATAGTTGTTATCAGAAGCACTTTTTATATATACAAATTACTAAAAAAAAAAACATAAGTTAATATGATAATTGCAGAAAAAATAGATTTTATGATATATTTTAATTTGAAGGAATAAAATTGTTAATAATATATTTTTTATTAACATAATTAATAATACATAAGATAATATAATTAATAAATAATTAATATGTATATATATTTATAAAATATAAGATTAAATATGTTTATAAAAAAATAACAAGATACATATTCTATAGGCTCTCACACTCTCCCTTTTTTCTCCAAAAGCAAAATTTTTTTGCTTTTTTCAAAACCATGGTTTGTGCAAATTGGGTGGGTGTTTGGGTGACTTATTACCCAAACCATGGTTTGGGGTGTCACCCAAACAGTGCCTAAATAGCATAATGGTGCTGAAGTGGGTGACATGTAATTGGAGATGGAACGGCCTGGCTAGGCCAAACTCTGGCCAGATAGGCTTGAGCCCATAATAAAAATGTGAGTTTCAGCCTAAGCTGGCATATAGGTTTTTTTTTAAAAGGTTTAGGCCTGAGTCTTTAGAAGGCTTGGCAGGCCTAAAACTTTTTTTAAAAACCTACTTACAATATAGACTTTTGAAAAGATCACTTTTTGCAAGCTTTGAAGGCTATAAATAGGCTTTAAACCTTTTAAAGCCAACACAAATGTAAGCATTTGGTACACTTAGAAGCCTTTTCAACATATTTGAATATATTAATAAAATAAATTTTAAAAAATTAATTAGGCCAAATTTGCAGGCTTTCATGCCAAGCCTTAAATTTAAAAAACTAGCCTATTTATCTAAAAAAGCCTCTAAATAAACTTTTAAGTTAGGCCCTTATAAGGCCAGGTTGTAAACCGCTGATAAAGGGCCTAGTGTTAGGCGCTTCCATTAATAGACAAAAGATTGATAAATAGACCAAAAAAAAAAAAAAACGAGAAAGTCGTAGACCCTAACTGAGTCATTTTCATTTGCAATATTAAACAATCACCCACGGTAATTTAAAAACTTAGTTAATTATACTGCAGAAAGCAGAAAGATGTATGTGTTTCGTACTTATGTGCCAAATGACAGTCATATTATCACTAACTGAAGAAATATGTATAAGGAAAGGTTCTCTCCAATTCTCTTCTCGTTCATTTTCAACTTCCATCTCAACTATAAAATTATAATTCAAGCTGTTAATATTTTATATTTTATAAGATTATAAATAAAATGTAAAATTTTTCTATAAATAAATAAATAAAAATAAAAATAAACTATTAAGTTTTAGCCATGATAATTTAAAATAATAAAATTATTTTATAAAAATACTTTGTATAACATGAAATCTTGACCATTCAAATTGCAGCATTAACAGTTAAGATAAAAAGTTGATGGAAATGGAGGGTGAGGGAAGACGCCCCTTTTCCAGTATTTACACCCATGACTAGGTTAAAATAATGAAAAAATATATATTATTTTCACACACCTCAGATTAAACAAAAAACATTAATCTACTTATTTTATTCCAAGATCTTCAGTGTAGCGGCCGACCCCCTGTCCATGAAGCCAATACGGACCGGGTGCCAATACACCTCATTTGTCAACCAATCATCCATTATCCACTTCAGTACCGCTAACGCCGTTTGGTCCAAGTCAAAATGGATAGTTATCATATGTCAATGCAGCAACTCTTAAATTTAAACCAACCTTTTCTGCAAGATGTAGAGGAAGAGTAGAGAAGTTCAAAATTTCCAAGCACTCGGGGCACCGACGATGTGTCCAATATGGATATATTTTTATAGGTAGAAACCATGTGATTTTTGGGCAAAAATGAATTTCTTTAGTGATTTAATTTTATACAATGTTTCATATTGGTTTATTAATTTAAGGTGAGAAAATTAAACCTCTAGTCTTTATAGTATCGGTGAGTTGTGTCATTTGCAAATAACACCCACTGTCTCTTTGGGTATTCTCAAGATGAGACTCTTGAACATCTGTTTTTCACTTGTTCTTGCACTAGTTCTATATGGTTTGGAGGTCTATCAATCAGATTCTCTGGCTCTTCCTTTACTGATTTCAAATCTTGGCTTCAATTTACTCTACTGACACTTTATCATGAAGGGCACCTACAACAAATTAAATGCGTGGTATAATCATATTTCTAAATTTTCTTTGGCAGAAGAAGAACGTGGCTTTACATGAAATTAAAGAGCTTCAAGGTAAAATTACCTATTTTCAAGTGGCTTTTTCAACTACTTCTATTTCTGACCCATTGATAAAAGCAAACAGTCATCATCAATCAAAAATGCAACCTTAAGTGGTGACAGGAATATTTTACTTTGGAGGAAGAGAAAGAAGAATCAAGTCAATTTTTTAGTTATTATGTTATTTTAGGGCAAATCCATTCAGACTCTCATGGTAATCAGAAAAATCTTGGAGCCCAAACTTTTCATTTCATTTTGTTTGAGATTGGCACTTTATTGGTCAAAGGTTATTGCCTTCCCTTGAAAATCCAATTTCAGCTTTTACTTCTGGCTTTGGTAGTGAAAACTTTGAAGCTTAATCAATACGGAGGAGCCTCTTAATTCAACGTTTTGAAAAATAGTTTTTATTTGCTGTCCTTTTTTTTGTTCTGTTTCCATAGGAAGTATTATCAGTTCATCTTTTTTTTAATGGATATTTTCAATTCTAGATTTTGTTATTTTTATATTTTTGTATTTTGAACTTTTATTTGTTTACTTAATATCATTTTTCCTTCATTTCGAAAAGAAAAAAAATCAACTCCATATACTATTTTCTCTTTTGTTGCACCCATTTTAGTTTCAATCTTCAGTGAAGTTGATCTCCGAATGTTCAAAAATATCAAAAGGACTTTGACTTGGACCAAACGGCAGCGGATGACGGATGATTAATCAGCAAATGAGCTTATGTTGGGCGCTTCCATTAGGAGACAAAAAATCAATAAAAAGACGAAAAACTGAGAAAGTCGTAGAACTCAACTGAGTCTTTTGTTTTTTGTTTTTGAGTGAAAAGGAAATATATATAAATTAGGACAACTGTACAGTGTCTACAAAAGCACTAACATCTAAGCTTCAGGATTTGATGGTACTAAGGAGATCTTGAGCAGAGATGGTGTGGAGTACAATGGTTTGAACAGAAAGAATTATACCTTCAGGCAATCTAGTTTCCTGCAAGAAGATGTTTCTATTCCTATTGTCCCATAATTTCCAGATAAGAGTGCCAAAAAGAAGACGCCAATGGACACCCATGCAGCGAGGGTTAAGGTTCGAGCAGAGCCAATCGCTTTCCCTTTTGGTGAAGAACTCTTGTTGCTTTGTTGAAGGTAGAACCTTCGACTAGCAACAATGAGCAATGGGGCAATCTCAGAAGATGTGAAGCAGATTTTTTGAGTGGTGGTGACATATTGCGTAACTACCGTCCTCCGTCAGATGTGTAACGCACCGCTCATGTTTTGCCCAAAATACACAAAGGCTCGCTGCCCAGAACTGTCCAAAGGTGTCCACAAAAGTATTGGGTAAGTCTGGAACTCTCTAGAAATGTGTGGAGCTTGTTGGGGAAGCTTGGAAGGTTCCAGAATACTATAGATAATTGTAGAGACACCTAACCCCTTTGTAAATATCTAGATATTTTTGTAGAGTATTCTAGATACGCCATTGTAACCGTTGGATCAAGAAGATCTTAGCCGTCCATTGAGGAGGTGGAGAACTATAAATACCCCTCCTCCCCCATTCATTTCTCACACTCAAGAAAGAGAGAGAGTTGTAAGTACTTTGAGAGATCAATACAAAGCTCTTTCTTTGAGTCTATTGTTCCTTCGTGTTCCTTCGTGAGTAGGCTGACTAGCAACTTAAGGCAAGAAGTTTGCTAGGCCGCACGGTTCGTTGGAATTACGACCAAGTCCGTGACAGTTGGTATCAGAGCCAAGGTTAGAAGATCGTTGGAACATAGAGGAAGATGGAAGGCGGAAGCGAGACTATCAATATGTCCGAGGGAGTCAAGAAGAAATCTAAATCCCAGAGATCTAGTTCAAGGGAAACCATGGAGGGTTTTGAGACACGGCTAGCCAAGGTGGAGCTTGCAATAGCCGATGGGGAGGAGAAGTTCGAGGAGATGGGGCAAAGCATGGACGAGTTCCGTGAGGAGATGCAAGCCGCCATGAACAAAGTCCTCGCCCAATGTCTCGACAACATAAAGGCCATGGAAGAGTCTCACAGGGATGAGGTTTCTTCGATTCGTGGGGAACTCGCGAGGGTCTCGCGCAAGTTGGAGAGTGCCGAAGAGGAGCTCATCTTGTGCAAGAAGGCTCTTGCACAAGAAAGTCCGTCAACGTCTGAGGTAAGGACTACATCCTCTAAAGTAGATGTTCCACGACCTAAGGCTTTCAAAGGGACAAGAAATGCGAAGGAACTAGATAATTTTCTATGGAGTATGGAGCAATACTTCCGAGCGAACGTCGTTACCGACGATGCACTTAAGGTTACAATGGCGTATCTAGAATACTCTACAAAAATATCTAGATATTTACAAAGGGGTTAGGTGTCTCTACAATTATCTATAGTATTCTGGAACCTTCCAAGCTTCCCCAACAAGCTCCACACATTTCTAGAGAGTTCCAGACTTACCCAATACTTTTGTGGACACCTTTGGACAGTTCTGGGCAGCGAGCCTTTGTGTATTTTGGGCAAAACATGAGCGGTGCGTTACATTCTCCCCCACTTAATGTGGCGATGTCCTCGGCGCATCCCTCTTGTATGCCTCAATCTTCTCCTTATAGTCCCATAATGTCAGCTCGTGTTCCCAGCTTGCTTCACTATCGGGAGATCCTTTCCATTTAACAAAGTATTCAATGTAGCTCGGATGACTCCCACGTCTCGGTATTACTCGGTGCGCGAGGATTTTCTCAACTTCCCGTTCTGGCACCGTAGTAATTGCTGTAGGGGCTCTTCTAGACTCACCTCTACTTGGTTCATCCTTGTCTTCGTTGTATGGCTTCAGTAGACTTACGTGAAAAACAGGATGCATCTCCAAGTGTGAAGGTAGAGTCAAGCGATAGGCTAGCTTACCGATGCGTTTCTCTATAGGAAACGGTCCTTCATAGCGCCTCACTAGCCCTTTATGAACCTTGGCGAACCTTCGGCTTTGATGAGGAAGGAGCTTCACCATGACTAAGTCACCTTCCTCAAACTCTAAGTGCCTCCTCTTAGCGTCGGCCCACTTCTTCATCTTTTCCGCGGCCTTAGCTAAGTACGCCCTCGCCATGTCTGATTTTTCATGCCACCCCTTGGCAAACTTGAAGGCTGAAGGACTCGGGCCTTTATAGCCAACAGCTAAAGTGTGCGGAGTCATCGGTTGTTGCCCCGTGGCTAATTCGAACGGACTTGACCCAGTTGATTCACTTTTCTGCAAGTTGTATGAAAACTGAGCAATGTCCAAGAGCTTAACCCAGTCCTTCTGGTTGGCACTTACGTAGTGCCTCAAGTATAGTTCAAGTAAAGCGTTCACCCTCTCCGTTTGGCCATCGGTCTGTGGGTGAAAGCTTGTGGAAAAGTTAAGTTCGGACCCCATAATTTTGAAGAGCTCCATCCAAAATCTTCTTGTGAAGCGAGTGTCCCGATCGCTCACAATAGTCTTTGGTATGCCCCAATACTTCACCACGAACTTGAAGAATAACTTTGCAGCATCTTCTGCAGTGAATTTGGTTTGGACTGGTATGAACACTCCATACTTGCTAAACCGGTCCACCACCACCATAATGTTGCTGCATCCTTCTGTCTTCGGCAAATAAGTGATGAAGTCCATGGAAATACTTTTCCAGGGTCTCTCGGGAATCGGAAGTGGCTCTAGTAAGCCAGAAACGGGGCGCTGTTCCACCTTGTCTTGCTGACACACAAGACAAGTCTTCACGTAGAGCTCCACATCATCTCGCATCTGGGGCCAAAAGTATGCTCGCTCAATGAGTGCCATCGTGCGTCGAACTCCAGGATGTCCAGCCCACCTCGAGTCATGACACTCCTTAATGATCTCCTTCCTTAAGCCTTGCCATTTTGGCACGTACACTCGGTTTCCTTTGGTTATGAGCACCCCATCCTCAAGCCAAAACCGGCGTGTCTTTCCTTGACTTGCCAATTCCATCAAACTTTTGGCTTGTGGGTCTTGCTTTAGTCCCTCCTTGACTCGATCAACCAAAGGGAAACTCGGACTAGTGATGGAGGCAAGCTCGGCCTTTCTACTCAATGCGTCGGCCACGACGTTCCCTTTTCCTGGCTTGTACTCCATCACAAAGTCGAACTCTGCTAAGAAGGCTTGCCACCTTACCTGCTTCGGTGTAAGCTTCTTCTGCTTAAGGAAGTAGCTTGTGGCGACATTATCGGTTTTCACAATGAACTTGGTACCCAGCAAATAATGTCTCCACGTTCTCAGGCAATGCACCACGGCCGTCATCTCTTTCTCTTGGACTGTGTAACGCCGTTCTACATCATTGAGCTTACGACTCTCGTAAGCCACCGGATGACCTTCTTGCATTAGGACTCCTCCTAAGGCAAAGTCCGAAGCATCCGTTTGTACCTCGTATGGTTTGGTGTGGTCAGGCAAGGCCAACACCGGTTCCTTGATCACGGCTGTTTTCAGCTCCTCAAAAGCGGCTTGGCACTTATCATCCCAATCCCATACTCGGTTTTTCTTTAAAAGATCAGTGAGGGGAGCGGCTATTGCAGAGTAACCTTTGATGAACTTTCGATAATAGTTGGCCAATCCAAGGAAAGAACGAAGTTCAGGTACCTTCTTTGGCGGCTCCCATTCCTGTATAGCACGCACCTTGGACTCATCCATCCGTAGTTTGCCCCCTCCGACAATGTGCCCTAGGAAAGTTACTTCCTGTTGAGCAAAGGCACATTTCTCCTTCTTGACATACAACTCGTTCTCCCTGAGGACTTGGAAGACTTGCCTAAGATGCTTCACGTGCTCCTCCAACGTCTTGCTATAAATGACAATGTCATCCAAGTATACCACCACGAACTTGTCCAAGAACGGTTGTAGGACTCGATTCATGAGGGTACAAAATGTTGCTGGTGCGTTTGTGAGTTCGAAAGGCATCACAAGAAATTCATACGAACCATACCTCGTGACACATGTTGTCTTTGGTTCGTCTCCCTCGGCTATCCGTACTTGATAATATCCCGACCTTAGATCCAACTTGGTAAACCAACGAGCCTGGCCAAGTTGATCAAAGAGATCGGCAATAAGTGGGATTGGGTACTTGTTCTTCACCGTGATCTTGTTAAGCACCCGGTAGTCGATGCATAACCGAAGTGACCCATCATGCTTCTTCTGGAACAATACCGGGGCTCCATAAGGTGCTTTTGATGGACGGATATATCCCATGTCCACCAACTCCTTCAATTGCCTCCTAAGTTCCTCAAGCTCCGGAGGCGCCATACGGTAAGGCACTGCCGCAGGTGGTGTGGCACCAGGAACCAACTCTATCTTGTGGTCCACCTCTCTCTTTGGTGGCAACCTCTTGGGCAACTCGGGCGGCATCATGTCCTTGAATTCTTCCAGGACATGCTCAATACACCTCGGGAGGTTTTTAGTTGGCGAGGCTACTGCTTCTTCTTCCAAAGCAACTAGATATGTGGGCTGCTTCTTCTTTATGCCTTTGGAGAGTTGCATGGCCGAAATCTGCTTCTCTCGGAGTTGGGTTTCCCGTTCTAGAGGTACTAGTCGGGTGTTACCTTCTTCCAAGATGCACATCGTGTTGGCAAAGGGGATTGGCACGGCCTTAACCTTGTCCATGAATTCCATACCCAAGACAATTGGATAGTCATCCATGGTGACAATGGAGAAGTCTACAAGGCCGTTCCAATCGCCCAGGCTTACCTTGACATCGCGAGCAACTCCAAAGGTAGCCCTCGGTTCTGAGTTGACTGCCTTAAGCCAACCACGTTCTCCTTCGTAGTGAATGCCCAACTTTTTAGCCTCTTCCACTCTAAGGAAGTTATTGGAAGCTCCCGTGTCCACAAGTGCTTTGACGGTATGTCCTCCAATCTCGGTTTCCACAAATAACCGTCCCTTCCTTCCGGACTTGGGCATCTCCACCTTTGCCTTAATTGCATTGAGGAGTTGTAGGGATCCTACTTTCTCCTCTTCTCGTTCCCGTTCCTCCCTTTCCTCGATCAATGCTGAAAGTTTAGCCTTCTTTGGGCAATCCCTGGCTTTATGTGGTCCTTCACAAAAGAAGCATTTAAGTGATGGCCTTTCTCCAGCTTTGTACTCCTTGGGACCCTTTGACTTGTCCGTGGTCTCCCTGCCTCGGTGATGCTCTCCCCCACTTTTTCCCTTGCCGCCCTTATCTTTCAGCTTTGGCTTCTCGGGTTTCTTGAACTCAATAAGGGACTCGGCAATGGAGATAGCGGTGGTCAAGTCTTGAGCACCACGTCTCTGGATCTCAAGTTTAGCCCACTGTTGCAATCCATCCATAAAGGCAAAGAAAGCTTCTTTATCAGGATAGTCAGGGATCTCAAGCAGTAGTGAGAGTGTAGTAAGTACTTCAAGAGATCAATACAAAGTTCTTTCTTTGAGTCTCTTGTTCCATCGTGTTCCTTCGTGAGTTAGGCTGACTAGCAACTTAAGGCAAGAAGTTTGCTAGGCCGCACGGTTCGTTGGAATTACGACCAAGTCCGTGACAGATGTCATCGAGCGCGTTCACAGTTAGTGAGAAGTCTATTTATTAGCACTAGCCAAAGGAAGACTTTGATTCTTTGCATGCCTGGCAATTTCCATGCCCACGTCCAGGTGTTGTCCGCATCATTCCAAGAATCTTCTAGTAAGCTGTGGTATGATAAGCATACAGAGAAGCTTCCATTAGTCGATAGGTCCCAGTAGCAAGAGTCCGCCGAGTTTTCGTTTAGTGAGAGGTGGTAGATCTGTTGGTTGGCATTCATTAGGAGTTTGTGCTGAAAATCTTCCCATTTCCATTGACCTCTGTTGTCTAGGAATGCAATAACTGGGAGAGTGAGTTCCTCCTCTTGGATTTCAATCAGGGCAAGATTTTTTTATAGTCCTAAGTCATCTACCCAGTTGTCAAGCCAGAAGCGGATTGACTTTCCATCACCTAGATTCCAAGCAACATTGATCTATGTGGCTTACCATACTTGAGCAATACTATGCCATAAATGAGAGACTATTTTTGTCTTGAACTGGTAGTTTGTAGAATGAGACTGTTGTACTTAGCCTTCAGCACTTTTACCCAGAGGGCGTTTGGTTTGCTAATGAGATGATAAGGAAGCTTTGAAAGGAAAGCTTGGTTTTGGCCTTTCAAGTTTTTCAATCCACATCCTCCTCTCTGGGTGGGTTGGCACATGTTTGGCCATCCCACTAAGCTCGGCTTGTTCTCATAATCTTCTATTGCCCATATGATCAAAGCCAGATTGTCGCCTTCCGGATTGTCAAGAAAGTAAATTGCACCCAAAAAAATACAGTATAGGATGTAACCAGTCATTCTCCTCAAGGAGCTTGTTATTGGAAATTCTAGTCTAAATTGGTAATCAAAAGGATTGTAAATTTGGATGAAGAAAAGGGGGGGGTTCTATTGTTTAAGGTGATGCAATAAATAAAAAGTGCAGAAAATAAACTATTTTTGGTATTTTAAATGAATGAAGAAATGTTTTAGATTAGAAGGGAATTATGATTAAACAGTCTCTTGATGATGAAAACTCAGCTATCACTGCTCTTTAAAATGATTGGGAGTTTTAAAAAATCTCTAAGTTTGAAGAAAATCCCAAGTAAATCACTTGGATCCAATATCTCAATTAATGAAAACTCACTTTAATCAAAGTTAATTAACATATCTTAAGACACTATTAAAAACCACTTAGAGTGTAGATGAATGGATGATGCAAATGCCCTCTGAATGTCTATCGACAAGCACAGAATAGCAAGCACACAGATCAATCAACAATAATCACTGATAATCAAACGAAACACAAGGATTCAAACTGAAATATTATATAGATTAATCAACATTAACATTATCCAATCCAAATATAATAAAATAGTCTAAACACAAAATATACAATCATAAACCAAGTCTGATACAAGTGCAAAAAGTTCCTAAATCTAGAAATATTCAACACAACATTAAGCACAGGTTTAGACTATAGAAAAAACTGCCCAATTAAGTCCTTGAGCTCAAGCTTCATCCTCCTTCACCAAGAGGCTAAGGATTTAGCCTCTCATGCTTTCAAACCAATTGCAATCGCTCCCAGAATGAACAGCCATGGTTAAAGCTAAAAGTGAGGTTAAAAAATAGAGAGGTGGAGTGGTTTGATTGGTTCAAAAATGTAGAAAATGAAGAAGAGATGAAGAAAAATGGAAGTTTTGGGTGTGAAATCAATGAAGACTTGAGAGGAGATAATGGTGGCTCAACGGATTGCAAATATGCAGAATGGGAGAGTGTCTCTTCGTGGTGGCTACCCCCCTTAGGTGTAGAAACTAAGAAACCTACTCCAAAATGCATAGCTTCACTTAAAGCACTCAGGTCGTGACTTAGGGGGTTCCGGTCATGACCTCATAAGTTTCATGTTGCGACTGAGAAGACAGAGAGCTTTTCTCTTGACTCAGGTCCAAAACATGTAGTTCATTGAAAGGGTATCCAGGTCGCAACCTCAGAAGTCCATGTCACGACCTTGGGAGGTAGAACACTCCAAACTCGTGTTTTGGTCCTTGTAACATTTTGGATCCATCTATGCTCTATCTTGGTTCTTGGGTCCTTCTCCAATTGCTTGAAAATCATAACAAAGAGCTCTGTAAAGATGAACTGATTACAAATCAAGGCAATTAAGATTGAGGAGAGAAAAATGACCCTTTTTACCCCTTAAACAATAAAATGCAATGCATGACTCAATGTAATCAAATGGATAAAAATGCATGCATAATGAGGGTAAAATTGTTGCAAAACATTAGAAAACCTTGAGAAAACTATATAAAGACTGGGTTGTATCACCCTACAAATCGCCTTATGCATATGTTGATAGTTTTTCTGCAAAAAGCTAGCAGCGAACTAGTTTTCATAGCGTAAAAGGGTATAGTGTTTAAAGTAGCTTTAGCCAGAGTGATTCTACCTGCGAGAGATAGTGATTTGGCTTTCCAAGAAAACAAATTTGTTTGGACCTTTTCAATGAGATAGGCATAGGTGTCTTTGGTAACTCTGGAGTGTAGAAGAGGTACTCCTAGGTATTTCCCTAGGTGCTCAGTTTTCAGAAATTGGAGAAAATCACAGATTTGAGAGGCTTCACGACTTGACGAATTTCCTGAGAAGTGTATGCGAGATTTGCTTTGGCTGACCACATGCCCAAAGGCTGAACAAAATTCACTAATAGTATCTTGAATGAGTTTGAGCTGGCTACTTGTATTACTGCTGAAGAGGATTAAGCTATCTACAAAGAAGAGATAAGAGAGGGGGTCTATTTCGTCCAAGCCTTATACTCTCCCAGTGTTGGTCCTGAACAGCTTTAGTGATCATTTGGGAGAGTCTTTCCATACAGAAAATAAAGATGTAGGGGTGAGAGGGGATCCCCTTGTTTTATGCCTCGTTTTGGTTAGAAGGATTCGGTGGGTGATCCATTCCATAGGATTTCCATCATTGGTGTAGTTGTGCAGTGCATTATGATCTTAACAATAGGCTCAAAGGAAACCCAACATCCTCCAAAGTGTCTCAGATGAAGTTCCAATCTAGCTTGTCAAAGGCCTTTTCAAGGTCAACATTGATTGCTGCCTTTCTTACTTTTCATGGAGTGGATTACTTCTTGGGCCACTCATATGTTATCAGTGATATTCCTTCCTTTGATGAAACTGGACGGGGCAAGCAGAGTTAGGGGTGGCATTATAGATTTAAGCCTCTTTGATAGGATTTTGGTGACTATTTTGTACATGACAGAGCAAAGGCTAATGGGCTGAAAGTCTTTAACTGTAGTGGGTCAGTCAACTTTTGGAATTAGGAAGATTAAGGTGTTGTTAAGGCTTGGTTCCATGTGATTACCATTGAAGAGAGAACTAGCCATTTGGTGGAGGGCTTGCCCGATAGTGTCCCATTGGGATTGGAAAAATAGAGTGTGGAGATCATCTGGTCCTAGGGCTTTAAGTGGCTTCATATCAAAGAGTGTTTGCTTGACTTCTAGGAGTGTTACGTCATCATTTAAAGAATCCCAGTGCATATATGAGAGGTTTAGGAATATACCTCGATGCTTATAGGTGGTGGATGCAATGCTTGGCGTCAAGTAGAGATCCATGAAGTAGCTTCTGACCATATGTTTCAGTGCTTCGTCATCTGAGACCCAATCACCATTATTGTTCTTGAGGGATGATTTACGATTTTGGCAACGCCGAATTTTGGCCATGGCATGGAAATAAGAAGTGTTTTGATCGCCCAAATTGATCCAATTAGCCCTAGATTTCTGCATTCATAACAGTTCCTCTTGGAAGCAGGTTGTTTCGTAGTCATTGCATAATTCTCTATTAAGAGATCTAAGTGAGCTTGAGAGGGGTTGTGCTTCTAAGGCCTTTTGTACCCTGACTATTCTCACTTCTAGCTTCTGCTTCCTGTTACCAATATGACTGAAGGTGGTTCAATTCTAATCACGTACTGCTGTAGTGAAGGATTGGATATTTTCCCAAAGTAAATTGTCTTACTTCTAAGAATGTGTAACTAACTTGTTGAAGTGTGGGCGAGTTAACCAAGCTGCTAAGAAGCAGAAGGGTCTTGGACCATTAGGTTTGTTAAGGCCTAATGAGAGCTTGATTGGACTATGATCTGATTGGATTCTAGGGTGATGTTGGATGGTGGAGTTTGGAAAAGAGCAGGCCCAGTGACTATTAACCAAAGCCCTGTCCAATCTAGCAAATGAGAGACCTTTGCACCATGTGTAACATAGTCCTGAGAATCCCAAGTCAAGAAGTGAGCGATCATCGATGAAACATTAGAAGTTGGGAAAACCTGGCCGTAAGTATCTAAAGCTAGAGCATCACTCTAAAGAGGAAATAACTGCATTGAAATCCCCAGCAAGGACCCAGGGTTCATTAGCATTAGGGGCAATGGATAGTAGGGTTGGTCAGAGGAGTGATCGAGCGCTTGGTTGAGGATTACCATACATTGCTATTAAATAGAATGAAGTGTCTTCTTGCCTTAATCAAATTTTAGCGTGGACGAATTGCCAATGATTATGGAGGATCTCTACATCAACATTATTTGACCAGAGCATCCAGATGCCACTAAAGAAGCCATAAGCTTCGATGCAGTGGGAGTGAGGGAAGCCAAATCTTCTGATTATATGGTTAGCCAATGGGCTTGAAGTTTTGGGTTTAAATAACACAACAATTCTTGGCTTATGTTGTTGGATGAAGGATTTAAGCATCGAGCTAAATTTGCTCTTTGTCGCACCTTGATAGTTCCTGAAGAGTGCAATCATAGAAGGAGATAGGGGGTTAGCACTCCATGACGAAGTGTTGAGGAGTCTTATCTTCATCTGGCATGTCATCTAAGAGATCATCATTGTCTTCATATTGATAATCTAAAATTGGGTCTTATTTTAGTTTTCAAGCTGCCTATTTGTAGACCTGAATATATTTTAATCCCTGTTTTTGGTGAGGCCTTATCTGGTGGTTTGGGTTGTAGGTTTTTTTTATTTTTAGCTAATGGGTGAGTAGGAGATTGTGCTAGGTGTGCTGGGCCTATGGTTTTTTGGCTAGAGGGACGATTGGGCCCTATTTTAGGATGAGAGATAGTGGCTGTGTGTCTAGAGTTTTCAGGGGTATGGGAAGCGTTATGGGCGGAGTAGGCTTGACTATCATAGATGGATTCATTAGAAGGGTTTGTAGTGTTTTTTCTAGGGTTTTGGTGGTGGATTAGGCTTTTTTTAAGGGTCAAAGGTTGCTTTCTTTGGTGGGGCATGGGGGTATTTCTCTTTTGATGGAATAGTATTTGGCTTGGGGGTAAGGTGGTTGACATTCTCAGCTTCAGTTGAAGGGGGTTCAGGGTGAGAGTTAAAAGGGGGTTCTGAGGTGTGAAGGATTTCAAACTTTGATCCACTAGTTACGTCTTTAGGGGGGCTATTTTCTGATAGCTTTTCAGGATCTCTGAAAGCTCTTCAGTGATATGATGGTGCCTACATCCACGTGCTGTGGGGGTTGTGCTCATTGACATCCTCAACAGTGGGTCCACGCGCTACTACTTCCTGTTGGGGGGTTGCCTATGGCTTCTCTATGGCTTGCTTTGATAGCTTTAAGATGACTGTATCTACCACAATGGTAGCATATGGTGGGTAGACCTTCATATTCGACAAACAAAGCTTTACCATCCACTGTAATCTTTGATGTGAGTGTGTAGTTAGGTCTAGAATGATGGCCATATACGGGCGAATTTCCCTCACTTACCAGTTGCCATATTGTAGTCAATCTAAATGACCTACCCTAGGACTTGACCGATTACCTTGATAATGTTCTTCTTATAGTATTTCATGGGTAACCCTGGAATTCGAATCCAAGCCATAACCTGAGAGACTGCATGGTTGATCAGAGAGAAGTCGGAGACCATGGGTGCACTGTGAGGTAATGCCCCACAACGACGCAAGGGCCTTTGGTGAGGATCTTCTGATAGTCTTCTCCATTGGCAAAGGTTGCAGTGAAGCAGCCCCCTTCAAGATCAGAGAGGCGATAAGGGCTTGTGAATCGCCAAAGTTTGGCCAGGTAGTCACGGAGTCTTGCATAGTCTATAGGCTGACCAAGAAGCTTCAGTACTACAATGAATCTCATGCTTTCCTCCAAGATTTTGTGAATCCATGGAGAGAAGAAAATGACAGGAAAAAGACCTTCTCGAGAGATAGAGAAGTCCCCTTCCTCCAGATTAATCTCTTCCTCCTCTAGTGCACCCCTTGCTTGTTGCAAAAGTTTCTCCTTGAAGGAACGCTGTCTTGCCTTGATATCGCCCTCATGTAAAGTTGTGTTATCTCGGTTCTCTTCAGGCATAAGCAGATTTTCACTCAAGTCATGATCCATGGAGTCATCCACCTCTTAGGTTTGGTGATGTGCATCCATAATGACAATGTCTTCGTCTCCTTCTGCATGGGAGGATTAAACTTTGACTTTTTTAGATGAACGATTGTCGTCTGGATGCAGTGGCAAGGCTTCCTTCTCAGATAGCTTGAGAGGCAATGAGTGCTCCATTACTTTCAATTTTTAGCAGTTGTTAATCTCGCACTCCACACCACCATAAGAAGTGATGGTATGGATCACTCTTTAAACCTCCGCTATAGTGGGCAGCGGAGGACACTCTTCTTCTTGTTGGAACCAGCCGCAGTGGGCAGTAGGGGAAATGCACAAATTTCAATAGAGAGCTTTTCTCGCTAGCACACTCTCTCTCTAACAGTACTATCGCTTAGCAAAACCTTTTCAACTGAGTCATTTTTATTTGCAATATTAAACAATCACCACACTAATGTATAAAAAAAATTCATTTAATTATGTTGCAAAAAGACGCATGTGTTTCGTACTTATGTGCCAAATGACAGTCATATTATCGCTAATTGAAGCAATAGTTATATGGAAAATGCCTCTCCACTTTCCTTCCTATGCATTTTCTTCTTCCATATCAACCACAAAATTACAATTTAAACTGTCCAGATTTCATATTTTATAAAATTATGAATAAAGGTTTAAATATTTTTAAAAATAAATAAATAAAATTAAACTATTAATTTCTAGCCATGATAATTTAAAAATAATAAAATTATTTCGTATAACATGACATCTTTACCATTTAAATTGTAACCTTAATGGTTAAGATAAAAAGTTGATCGAAATGGAGGGTGTGGGAAGATGCCTCTTTCCCAATATATACAACCAGGACTAGGTTAAAATAATGAAAAAAAAAAATTATTTTCACACACCTCAGATTAAATAAAAAAACATTAATGTATTTATTTTATTCAAAGATCTTTGGTGTATGTGCCGACCCCCTTGTCCATGAAGCCAATGCGGACCGGGCGCCAATACATCTCATTTGTCAACCAATCATCCACTATCCATTTCAGCGCCGTTAACGCCGTTTGGGACAAGTCAAGTTTTGTCAATTTTTTGAATACTTAAGGATAAACTTGACTAACGGTTGGAACTAAAAGGAGTGCAATGAACAAGAAAATAGTATAGAGACCTGGTTTAAAATTCACTGAAACCATAAGCAATGGGGGTTGAGATTTCCCTTTTAATTTAAAAATATAATATTTACAACGAAAATCTCCCGACTAATGCTCAAAATTAATTTCTCCAATTAAATCTCATAGATAAGTCAATATTGCAATGATAACTCTCTAAATAAATTCCAAAATATTTTTTAAAATTAAATATACTAAAAATGGAGATTTATCATATGTCAATGCAGCAACTTCTCAAATTTAAACCAATCTTTTCTGCAAGAAGTAGAGGAAGAGTAGAGAAGTTCAAAATTTCCGAGCACTCGGGGCACAGATACATGCAGTATGGAAATATTTTTACGGGTAGAAACCATGTGATTGTTGGGCAACCACAAATGTGGTCGAAGATGATGATTTTCGAACATTTGGATTAATTGTGTTTAATTAAGACAATTAAATGAGGTGAATGAAGGAATAAAATAGGCTAATCAAAACGGAAGAAGAATGTCTCCACTAATTTCTCTCCCTATTTGCTCTCCACTTAATTTTTCCATTGTTAGATTAACTTCCAATGATTGAGATTTAAATAAATTTATATTGTTAAGTGTTAAAATTTGATATAAGTAGTTTAATATGATGAATTTTTATTATATTTAATATTATAATAATATTTTTACTCAATTTTAAATTGTAACCATTGGAAGTTAATCTAATGATGGAAAAATTAAGTGGAGAGGAAATTGAGAGAGAAATTAGTAGAGACATTCTTCTCTCCTGAAAATCGTCATAGTGGTTAGAAGTTGAATTTTTTTTTTAATATATATATATGGGAAAAGAAATTAAAATTTTCTGTTTCTCATTTATCTTAATTGAAACTTATCTTACAGATAAGGAGTATGATATGAATATGTTCAGTCATTTCTCTTGCGAAATCTTAAAGAAGACAATTTTGTCATAATTTTATTATATAACTCAAATTATATAGCGCCATATATTTCGAATACTTGTCTCATCAAACTTTGTAGAAGATGGTTGCTTCCTTTAAGATTTGTTTTGAGGTGGAAAAAAAGTGCACATACATATACCTATGTGAACGGTAACAAATTAAGTTTAAAAATGATCAAAAAAATGTTTATGAATATTAAATAACTCTTAATTCTATAGTTATATTTTCAAAAATAATGTGAAAAAAGAATTCAACATTCTATAATCTGTACATGGTATGTATAAATATGTTAATCGTTCCTATTGTTGTAATTATTGTAATAATATTCTATGATTATCATTTGAACTATTTAATACTACCTCTTTGCGATTTTTAATATAAGAGTTAATAATATACTCCTCCGATCTTAATTATAAGACCCAATTGACTTATTTGAGGAGATTAAGGAAGTAAGTTAAGTTGGTTATTTATAATAAATAAGTGTTGTCATTCCTAAAATATCCTTGCTAATTAAGTATATTAGCTAAAACTATCATTATTAAAAGGATTATCTTGGAAAAAAATACATAAATATAAGAGACAAAATGGATTAGGGTCTTATAATTAGGACCAAATAAAAAGTCAAATGGGGTCTTATAATAAGGACCGGAGGAGTAATAACTTTGATAAAGCACTATATCTTATTTTTCGCTACCATTCATGAATCCAAGTGTAATAACAATTCATCTGTAGTGCTGAATATATTACATCAAAATTCATTGACTGTGGAAAATGGAAATTGTGTAAGACTATATTCTGAGTCACCATGAAAGAGACTTTTTGTCTCGCCCTCGTCCATAGAGACACAACAACTATAACGTCTTACACAAGGATTTTTCGACAACCACGTGTTCATAGATTTAATGATTAGGACCATCAATCCGATAGAGAATTAATACGTCAATATATCTCCCTTGATGTATGTTAATTTTATATGATAAATAAAGATGGTATACTAGTCCGGATTCGGGCCGGGCGACAAGTAAAGCCCTCCCCGGTACCCTTTTTAACAAGTGAGGATTCGAACCCCCGCCCTCAAAGAGCAGAGACTCGCCTCACTTGTGGCCTAGCCAAGCGACAAGTAAAGCCCTCCCCGTACCCTTTTTAACAAGTGAGGATTCGAACCCCCGCCCTCAAAGAGCAGAGACTCGCCTCACTTGTGGCCTAGCCAGTCACCACTGGCTAGGCCACAAGTGAGGCGAGTCTCTGCTCTTTGAGGGCGGGGGTTCGAATCCTCACTTGTTAAAAAGGGTACCGGGGAGGGCTTTACTTGTCGCCCGGCCCGAATCCGGACTAGTCGATCGCTCGGGTACAACTGGCCCAAAGAGGCTGGGGCCCAGAAAAGGCGCGGTTGGATACCGGATGATTTATATCAAAAAAAAAAAATTAATACAAGATATTTTCAAAGCATATAAAATATTTGTATTTATTTAAATATGCTAATCATTTATACTCTTTAATAGGGTTGAGGTACAAACTTGTCTAATAAATTTTTACTCAGGAGTGTTAGTCACCCAAAAAATTTTGTGTGCGCAAATTTACCGTGAAAATTTAAAATTATAGTAATATGGCCTCATACTGTTAAAAAAAAACTAAAATTGGCTGTTAAAAATAATGATGTTGATAGTTAATATTTTTAATAATATGGGGTATAATAGGATATACGCATATATAGATAAATTAGTATAAACTTTTTACTAAAATTACACATTTTACGTTTAAGCAGTTCACTAATGGAGAATAGACCTTTAACTGTAGTTAATAAGGGCTTTTTATTGAAGTTTTTGAGGTGCAGTAACTTCCATCGAAGTTATAACTAAAGAATTTCACGGTTAAATAAATAATCACTGTGAAAGGTTCAGTTTTTTTTTAAAAAAATTTTCAATTCAATTTCCTATACAACTTCCCTGCAATGCCAAACCAATTACAAACCAATTCCAACCAGCATAACAGAAGAATGCAAAACCATTTCAAGATATAAACTCAAACCTAACACCAACATAACTAATGCACTACTAGAAAAAAAGGCTTTTCACGGCGGTTTTGAAGGCGAAGTTGATAAAGGTGACGTTAAAAGGTGAAGAAAACACGGCGGTTTCAAACCATCGTGGAAAATTGATTTTCCACGGTGGTTAAATAAAAACTGTCGTGGAAACTTAAATATCCACAGCGTTTGCTTAATAAACCACAGTGGAAAGTTAGATTTCCACGGCGGTTACAAAAAAAACCGCAGTGGAAAATGTTTCTAATGGCGGTTATACATATAGTCGCCGTTAAAATTTTTTTTTTTATAAATTCTGCTCGGTTTTCATTTTCACCACTCTGCAGTTTACAGTTCCAAATAAAATGTAGGCAGTGCAGAATACGCAGAACAAGATCAATTAGCTAGTTAATATATATACAGCATTGAAATTTCTTTTACACAAAGCGAAAATAAAGAAACCGGCCAATAGAACTAAGGGGTTAAGACCAAAGAACACGTATAGGTTAGGACCAGCAATTCTGAAAAAGAAGTAACTACTTTTCTGTACAATAGAAATCATGAACATGTATAAGAGGGAACCAAGAGAATAATGGGGCAAGTGGAAGTAATTGTTGCATCAACACATGACAATCATGAGACTTCATTCCCGTTATCTTCAAATCTTGCATCGAAACAAGTTTGCTTAAATTAGAAGAATAACCTTGTGGCACCTTAATACTATTGACAAAACCATAGAAACTTATTTTCTCTTCTTTTGATAATGTGTGCACAGCTAGATGTAAATAAGCCCTCTTACCATCTCTTTCTTGTGGGTGGAGGACATTTCTTATTCCAATTTCGACTGAGTCTCGTCTTGTGTTGATTCCATCTTTAGTCTTTCCACTTATATGCAAAAGTGTACCAACAAGGCTCTCACACACATTCTTCTCCACATGCATCACATCTAGATTATGCCTCACATCAAGACTTTGCCAATATGAAAGATCAAAAAAGATAGATCTTTTTTTTTCCATATATTTCTCTCATCGGCAGTCTTCTTTTTCTTCTTACCGAAGACCACATTAATTCCCTCCACTCGCTGATAAACTTCTTCTCCAATTAATGGTCTTAGAGCCATTTTATATTCTTGTAAGCCATTAAATGCCTTTTTCAATCTACGGTAAGGGTGATACCGACTAAGAAACCTTCTGTGACCAAGATATACTGTCTTCTTGCCATGTTTAAGTTGCATATAGTGGGTGCCTTCTTCGCATATTGGGCATGCTTTATGCCCCTTAACATTATATCCTGACAAATTTCCATATGTCGAAAAGTCATTTATCATGGTGAAGATCATGGCACATAAATTGAAGGTCTCTTGTTTATATGCTTCAAACACATCAACACCTTCCTCCCATAATTTCTTCAGATCCTCAATCAAAGGTGTCAAATACACATCGATATCATTTCCCGGTTGTTTTGGCCCCGAGATCATCAAAGATAGCATGATATACTTTCTTTTCATACATGACCAAGGAGACAAGTTGTAAGTTACGAGGAGCACTGGCCAAACACTGTGTGTGCTACTAAGATTACTATATAGGTTAATTCCGTCCGTAGAAAGCCCTAGCCAAAGGTTTCTTGGCTCGCCACCAAATTGGAGAAATTTTTGATCTATTGTTTTCCATTGAGGAGAATCTACCAGGTGACGAAGCTTTCCATCACATATTTTCTCATCGAAATGCCATCTCAAGTTCTTTGCATCTGTGGCATTAGTAAATAGACGCTTAAATTGTGGTATTATTGGAAGATACCACAGAACCTTCAAAGGAGAACCTTTGGTCACCTCATTATAATCACCATCATCTTTCTTCATTTTGTATCTTAAAGTCCCACATTTAGGACACTTATTCAACTCTTCATAATCATTTCTGAATAATATGCAGTCATTAGGACACGCATGTATCTTTTCATATTCCAAAACTATCGGACACAAAATCTTTTTTGCCTCATACATTCATTTCGGAAGTGAATTCTCTTTAGGAAGAATATCACTCAGCAATTCAAGCAATTCTGTAATACTAACATCGGTTCAACCATTTCTTGCCTTCAAATTCATCAGTTTCAATACAATTCTCAACCTTGTGTAATCATCGTTGCACCCTAGGTATAAAGGCGTCTCTGCATCACTAGACAAAGTTTCAAAGGTGGGAGAGAACTGTATAGAGGATTCAGACCTTATATCACAAAACATATCCGAAACTCTATCACCAAAGTCTTCATTCACAACCTTCTCATTTGCAGACAGTGTAATCTTTCTAATTTCTCCATGCCATATCCAATTTGTGTACCTCAAATTTATCCTATTACAGATAAGATGCTCTTTTATCTCAGAAATACTCCGTCGACTATTGTTTAAACATTTGACACAAAGACAATAGTACAATCCATCTCTTTTACTAGGGGTATTTCTCTAAGCAAACTCAAGAAACCTTTCAACCCCATCCTCATATTCCTTGCTAATTCTTTTAACTTTCATCCAACTACGATCCATTGTTCTACAGAGTCAATGAATATAGTTGTCAAGCTCAATTCTAATTCCTTAATTCAAATATTGAAATAATAAAATCATTAAATGTTAGTCAATAAATTAAAATTGACTAACACTTAATTACAAATTAAAGGGAATGTCTCTTTTTTAAAAATAAAACATTTGACAAAATTTCCTCTTAACAACTATGTACAAATTAAACACCAAATTAGAAAAAAAAACTCAAAATTTTTAATCAACATGAATCCAAAAATATAACAAATAAAACAAAAGTAAAAATAACATATTTCAATGTTGAAATAGTTAAACAAGAATTATTTTAATAAACAAAAAAAAGATTGTTCATAACATATTTCAACATGATAAATTTGAAAAAATATAACAAATTTGAAGAAATATAACAAATAAAACAAAAAAAAAAAATTCAATTTCAAACCAATTCAATTAATAAAGATTTTTAAAGCTAAAACTTCTGGATCCAAAACAGGAACACAAATGATATCCATTTGCAGTGAAATTTTAAACAACACTTTACTATCAATCAAAGTTCATAACGAAAGGAAAAAAAACACAAAAGAACAAAAAAATTATTTATTCCTAAATTCTTATATTTATTACAAAAAATTACCAAAAATTCAAAATAAATATAAAAAAATTATAAAAAAATTTAAAAACTTCACAACTAATCAACTTCAAAAATTTAAACATGTTTCTAATACGGTATATAAGAAGGAATTAAGGTTTTCTCACATCCAATGCCCACCAATCAACAGTTCAATCATATAAAAAATGCAAAATGAACAATATAAGCCAACAACAATGTAAAACTAACAAACCCATTTCAAATACAACAGATTTTCATGGCCAAAACATTCAACAAACCAAGAAAAATTGAAAAGAATGAAAGAAGAGGATACTCACAGAGTAGAAAAGATTTAAATGTGAAATGAGGGGCGTTCGAACGGCGGGGGACGGCGGCAAGACACCACAAGCTCAATGGAGGAGTTTAAACAGTGGGGTAGTGGGGGGAATGGCCGGTAATGACAGTTTTTTGGTGGTAGGACAAAGTGGGACCACAGCGCACTACTGAAGAACCGAGAAAGAATCGAGAAAGAATGACCGAACGTGAGAGGCCATAGGGTAAATGAACACACTTTCCACGGCGGTTTTCTTAAAAACCACCGTGGAAAATAACAGCACATTCAACTTATTTACAAAAATACCACCACCTTTTTTTCCACGTCGTTTTTCTACTTAACTGTCGTTATTTTGTGATGTTAAAAGTCTTTTTTCTAGTAGTGATGTTTCCAATTCTTATTCAATCAACTACAACTAATAATCAACAACTTAACTAATTAATATTTC
The DNA here is from genome assembly GCF_004799145.2 of Neltuma alba. NCBI lineage: Eukaryota > Viridiplantae > Streptophyta > Magnoliopsida > Fabales > Fabaceae > Neltuma > Neltuma alba. Next base: position 96,032 of record NW_021632513.1, read on the forward strand.
AACTAAACATTTATAATAAACAATGAACTAAAATGTAAATGACTTAACTAATCCACATTTTCAAAATTCTCAAGTAATGTTATTGACAAAGCATCCCTTATTAAGTTGATTTCTTTGGAATCATATGGCACACTATCTCAGAATGCCAATAAATTAAAATTAACAAAGTCATTAGTCAACTGGATCAAAAATGTAAGCAAAATTGAAGAATTATAGTATAACTTATATTTACTTTGTCTAACTTCTTAGTAACCTCTGAGTTAACGATGTTATTCATATAGTGGATCACGTAATATCCACATTCAACACTCTTAGGTTGACAAAGTACTACCAAAATGAAAAATAAAATTGAATATCTAACTTTAATTGTCTAAAAAATTTATAAATATTAATTTTGATTATCTTAAAGATTTATAAACATATACTTAGCTCAGAACAACATGGTTGTCAGAGAATTCATCTCGGTGGTGGCTTACTTTTCTGCTTGGCCATCACATTCAAACTATAAAAAATTCTATCAGCAAAAAAAAAAAAAATATTAGAGCACATTTTTGTAAACTTACATGTAATAAATACTTAAACATAAACTCATGTGTTAATGACATCTTTGATTTCATTTTGTAGAGCTCCATAGAGGGAATCGAATCAGTAGACGTTATTATCAAGGGACTAAAAATAATGAAGGGTCAATGATAACTACAAAAGACAAATAATGTTAATTATAATTATATATATAATTTGTGTATGTCTCAAATACAATAATATACGTACCCTTTAACGCAAGGTGCAAAATATAATTTCTTCTTTGTTTGGGTCATTATAGTCATTATGTAGATCGATCTCGTTTGCACAGTATTTATTACTTTCTATACCTTTTGAGAACAAATAAAGCCATATGTGTTCTCAAGTCCTTTATCCATGCAGATGCAAGTAAAGTGTTTGTTGTTCAAATTAAAAAAATAGGACGTGCATAAGCATAACATAAACTAAGAAAATAATATTACAACTTATAAAATGGCTAGCTACATGAAGACTAAATCCAAGTTCTCAAAGTTGAAGAACTTATTAAGGTCATTCTTATCAATGGTGAACTCATATGTTAAATTTGAACCCATAACTCCTAGCGGCATTTTGAAAATACAGGTGAGTCGTGAAATGCCTTTTTCAACCTATAGCAAGGGTAATGTCGACTAAGAAACCTTTTGTGATCAAAGTAAACCATCTTCCTTATATGTTGAGTTGCATGTACTAAATGCCTTTTTTTATAAATCAAACACGCTTTATGCCCCATAACACTGTATCTTGACAAATTTTCATATGTCAAAAAGTCATTTATCATGGTAAAGATCATGGCATGCACGTAAGTTGAAAGTCTCTTATTTATATGCATCAAACACATCAAAACCTTCCTCCCATAATTTCTTCAAGTCCTCAATCAAAGGTGCCAAATATATATCAATATCATTTCTTTGTTGTTTTGCCCTCGAGATTATTAAATATAACATGATATACTTTTTTTTGTAATACATAATCAATAAGGCAAGTTGTAAATTACCAGGAGAATCAGCCAAGCACTATGTGTGCTACTGAAATTATCATATTGATTAATTCTATCAGTACAGAGCTCGAGCTGAAAGTTTCTTGATGTTGGAAATTGTGCCCTAGGGGCCAATTATTGTGCTATGAACATTGTTGATTTATGAATTTATTAATTATGTTATCATATTTGCATGTTTACTGTGATGACTATCCTTGGATAACTCATGGTTTATCCTAAATGTCCCTGGTCGGTCATCTATGTGGGAGCAGAGATGAAATAAGACCAGTATGACTTTGAAGATATATAGAGATATAAATCAAAGTCATAGGCACACGTAAGAGTACGAGGTGTTGGACCGACCCGCCATGAGAGAGCTGCATGGGTTTAAGTCATAAGCTTCTCTCATATACAAACCATGTCACTATGCCCTTTGACTTGAGATCATCATGGATTCCTACATGAGAAACGCTCAGCTTTGACCTAGTCAAAAGTCACTTTTGACCAAGTGATCATAAAGACTATGTTCAGGCTTAGTGGTTTTTCATGCGGAGGAATGTGAATAGTCAAGATGGAATTTGTCCCTCACATTCGTAGAGAGATATTACTGGGGCCCTCGATGAGTGAGTCTGAGAAATGTATGGCCATACTATAATGTAAAGGTAGTTCCGTTTCTATACTCAGACTACTCAGGGATCAAGAAAGTAACGGTCATGAATAAAAGGATGACGTTCTCCATGCCTTATCCATGACCAAAATGTCGTGTGACAAAAGGGACGTGATATGATTGTATGAAAGGTTACATCATTCAACGATCCTCATATGATTTGGGTAGTCGTGATGTCTTGTTAGAGACCGCTTACGACTTGTGAGTCATTATAGTTAATGGCCTACTGCCAACTTCATATGGGCCTACAAGGTCGCACACAAAATAACCCAACACGAGTTATGATGTCCAGATTCAATGAATAATATAGGGTGGACGTGTATATATATATAAATTTGTATATATATATATACATATTATATAAATATAAGAGATATTAATTGTTGGATTTAATTTATAAGGATAAATTAGATCTATATAAATTAATTCCGTCATATCTTTATTTTGAATTAAATAAATAGGTGAATTAAATATGTGAGACGGATTTAATATAAACCATATTTATTTAATTGTTCTCTTATCTGATTAGGCAATATTTGATATTGTATTAATTTCAGAATTAATTTAGGATTAATTTCGAAATTAAATATCATTCATAATACCTATAACATCCTATATATTTGATATTAGGAGTTAGGGTTTTGAGTGAGAGAGTGAAAACACTTGCAGATAAGAGACGGCCAAAAATAGAGAAGGGAGGATAGATTCTTCAAAAATAAACCCTAGAAGGACAAGAGGCGCTAGCACGTCGTTCGTGATTAAGAGCTATTCGTGTGGATACTGGTAGAGGAAGCCGACCAGAGTTGTCGACTTCGAGCGATAAAAGAGGCAAGCAAAGGCATCCTGAACAACAGAATCCCCAAGCCACCAAGAGACCGAACATCGAAGGTAATGCTTCTTACTACTTGACTTAAACACGTTCGGTAGATCCGGGCAAGGGATTGAAAATTTTAAAGTTTATTCTGTTGCACGTCTTTCAATTCCCTTCACTTGGCTCACTAGCAAATTGAGGAAATTTTTGATATATTGCTTTCCATTAAGGAGAATCTACTAGGTGATGAAATTTTCTATCACATATTTTCTTATTAGAATGTCATTTCAAATTCTTTGCTTCTATGGTATTAGCAAATAAATACTTAAACTATGGCATTATTGGAAGATACCATAATACCTTTAAAGGAGGACTTTTGGTCATCTCATCACAATTACCATTGTCTTTCTTCACTTTGTGTCTTGAAGTGCCACATTTAGGGTATTTCTTCAACTCTTCATACTCATTTCTAAACAATATGCAATCATTAGGCACACACATATCTTTTCATATTTCAAACCTATCAGACGCAATTTTCTTTACCTCATACATTCCTTTTGGAAGTGGATTTCTTTTTGGAAGAATACCACTCAACAACTCTAGCAATTTCATGAAACTAGTATCTGTCCAACTACTTTTTGCCTTCAAGGTCTTATATCATCTTCAATACAACTATCAACATTGTGTAATCATCTTTACACCCTGGGTACAAACGTGTCTTTGCATCACTACACAAGCTTTCACATATGGCAGACAATCGTGCAAAAGACTCAGATCTTATATCACAGAACATATATGAAATTCTATCACCAAAATTGTCATCCACAATCTTCTCCTTTCCAGACAAAGTAGTCTTTCTGATTTTGCCATGCCATACCCAAGTTGTGTACCTCAAATTTATCCCATCATAGATAAGATACTCTCTTATCTTAGAATATTTTGCCAACTATTGTTTAAACATTTGACACAAGAACAACAATATAAGCCATCTATTTTGTAAGTGGCATTTCTTTAAGCAAACTCAAAAAAGTTTTCAACTCCATCCTCATATTTTTTGCTAATTCTCCTAACTTTCATCCAGTTATGATCCATTATTCTACAGAATCAATTATCATAGTTGTCATGCTCAATTCTAGTGACTTAATTTGAATATTCAAATAAATAAAATAATTAAGTGTTAGTCAATAAATTAAAATTGACTAACACTTAAGTACAAATTAAAGAGAATGATTTCTTTATTTTATAAAATTTTGACAGAGTTTTCTCTTAAATATGAGGAATCCCAATTAATTTAAACAATGGACAAATCAATCAATCAATCAACTAACCAATAATATAAGAAACAAATACAAGACAAATTTGAACAACAACTAACAAAACAAAAGCAATAATTTCAAACTAATTCAATGAATAAATATTTTTAAAGTTAAAACTTTTAAATCCAAAATGAGAATATAAATAATATCTACTTGCCATTAAAATTTAAACAACACTTTACCATCAAACAAAGTTCATAACAAAAGAAAAGGGCCAAATATTTAACAAATTATTTGTTGGCAAATATCAAAGTTTACCACAAAAATTTGAAATAAAATATCAAAAAATTATAAAAAAAATTACAAACTTAAAAATCAATCAACTTTGATATTTAAATGGGTTTCTAATGCTGTGTATAGGAAGTAATTGTAGTTTTGTAATTCCAAATGTGACCAACCAACCCTTCAAACATATATGATACTCAAAATAAACAATACAAAACGTCCAAAAAGTAAAATTAATCAACTCATTTGATATATAACAAATTTATATCATCAAATATTCAAAACGATAAGAAAAATGGAAGAGAATGAATGAAGAGGAAACTTACGCAGTGGGAAACAAGTAAAACAAGAGAAGAGGTGAGTATGAATAGTGAAACACAGCGGCCAGGCAAAAAGCAGCGAACAGGGGGCCAAAAGTTATATTAATGACTGCTATTAAAAATATTTTTTATGACAGTTATATGAATAACCACTGTGCAAAGTTAATAGTTTCTGGACTTTAATTACAAAAATACTACTACATTTTTTTATGGCGTATTTCTTTTTAACGACCGTAAAATAACATCATTAAAAATATTTTTTGTAGTAGTGTTTGTTGTTGAGATGAGATGGAAGATGGTTGTTTTGTAGCAGTTATTTTGTATTATTTGTAGCTATAAAGTTTGATGAGAAAAGTCGAAAAGAGATCTAATTCATAACTGTTACAAAATTGCTACAACAATTGCTGCAAGGTTTTTGTGGGTGGGAGGTGAAATTTAAATTTGTTGTAGTGGTTAGGGGCCTGCTACTTAAATCTGGGTAAAAAATTGCTTTTGGAGCAAGCAAAATTTAAATTGATGTCAATATTAGCAATGGTTTCATAGCTGCTATAAACATATTTGATTTTACAAGTTGACACTTTTTTTTGGTTTCATTACTAATTTCATTTTATGTTTGGAAAATTTAAAATTTTGAACTTATCATTTTGAATATTTAAATAATTTATATATTATGAAATAAATAATTACTTTATAGTAAATATAAAATAAAACAAATTAATTAATTAGTTTAATTTTTATTAATTTTTATACCAAGATTAATAAATAGGGAAAATCCTAATTAAATCCTGCTGAAATACTTAAATTTAAATTGAGGTCTACACTTTTAACAAATTCTTAATCAGGACATAAGACGTAATTAGGAATTGCTGAATATTGTTAAATAACTATAATGCCCCTCTTTAGTTAAAAATGAAAATTGATTATTTTATCCCTCTAAAGTGGTTCATCATCTCTTATTATTAATATTTAGACCAAAAAATATAAATAATTTTTTAGTGTTTGAAATTTTGTAATATAACTAAAATCTTCAAAATATTTTCATAAAACATTTCAAATTATAATATAAGTAATCTTTAAATAAATATTTTTTTCAGGTTGTAAATATTTATTTTAAAATATTAAAATATTTTAATTATAATAAAAATTTAATATTAAATCGTAATCATTTACGTTTTCAGTTGGATCTAACATTGTTTAAATAAATAAAACTAATGTAAATTATAAAAACTGAAAATAAAAAAATTTATTTAAACTTTACTTATATTTATAATTTTACTTATATTTGAAATTTAATATGTTTTATTAAAATATTTTTAATAGTGTAAGTTATATATACAAATTTCAAATATCTTAAAATTACTTATATGTTTTTTGGTCTAAAAAAAATATAAGAGATGAGGAATTACTTGGGAGAGGTATATTAATCAATTTTTTTTTTAATTGAAGAAGGGTATTCTGGTTATTTAACAACATTTAGAAATCCCTAATTAGGTCTCATGGCCTGATTAAGAATTTGTTAAAAGTGCAGGCCTAAATCTGAATTTAGGTATTTCGGCTGGATTTAATTGGGATTCTCCCTAATAAATAATACATAAGAATATAAAATTAAAATGTAATGAGTTATAAGATAATAAATTTAGTGTCTAGAAGTCTAGAATGTGCAAAAGATTCAAAGTAAGAGTGGATCCTTTGTATATCTGAATATAAAAAATAAAAATACAATATTAATAAACCCCAAATTAAAAGAAATAATAAAAATTTTAAAATATAAGAGATAACATAAAGTCAAACCTAAGAAAGAATAAGAGAAACTAGGCACTAAGATGAAGAAGAGAGAAGGAGAAGATTGAAAGAATATGAAAAACAAATGGGGAGAAATTGGGGATATTTATAAAAATTAGGGACTTAGTCGCAGTTTAGTATTTGTAGTGGCTTGTGCGGCATTATTAGATGGGAAAATCATAAAACAAGACCCTAAAAAATGAAAAATTACACATGAAGACTTGTTCACAAAAATTGCCGTCAAAATATATACTAATATTGTAATGAGTCCCTATTTGTAATTTTTTTTTATTTTGGTAGTCTTTTTTGTGATTTTTCCTTAGTGATTTTTTTTAGTGACAAAAAATATATTCACATGACTTTACACAAGATAATTACATGTGTGATGTGGATAGTTCAAAATTTCATTTATCATCGCACTAGCTGAAAAGAAATATGAAGATAGGGCATGTTAGAAATTAAATAAGTCTATATTTGATTAAATAAGACTCTTTCGATGTAACATTCTGAAAATTTTAACTCAGAAAATAAGAAAAATAAATTAGACTAAGGGCCAGTTAGTGTAGAGGGAACAAAGTTCTAACCATTTTTGAACCAACATCAAATAGTGGCCGGACTGGTATTTTTGAAATATCAGTTGAAGAAAGATTTGATTGAGAAGTCATGTTAGAAATTTTCAACAAATTTTAGAAAATCATCTAAAATAGAATTAAGGGTCAAGGAGTAGGGTTTGAGGCTCCAGAAGAATTATTGAAAGGAAAATAAATTAATATAGAATTTTCTATATTTTTAGAAAGTTTGGTTACACTAAGTAATAGTAAAAAAATTAATTATTTAAAAATATCTAGAGTCCTCAATAATTTTGAAAAGAATATAAAAAAATTTTCTCTAAGGATTATTATAATTTATAAAATTATTCTTGACTTTAAATGATGAGAAGGTTAACTTTACTAATATTTAAAGCAGAATTATCACTGGTAGAATACCGACTTCACTAGAAATGGAATTTAGAGCATTTCAGAGCAAATTTAATTCTGAGAAAAATCATAAAACTTTTCTACATGGAGAAGAGGCTGATGGTACATTGAGATGAAGTTTTTGAGACAATGATTTAGATAGGATACAAAAAAAATTTCATCCGACACTATATTGGTACTTGGTGCAATGTAATGATACCTGAGGAATTGTATTTTTCTGCAAATTTTTTTAGCCCAAATAGCCCATGTGTCACACCACTTTTGGCCCATTTTGGAGGAAAAATATTTAATAAAAAATAAAAGATAAATTAGTTTTCTAGAAGGTGGTTAATGATAGTGATCAAGAAAATTAACCAAGATTAGGCTAATTAATCTTGGTATGACATAAGCTTGTGACATCATCACCAGGCATCATGTGGACATATGACAAGATCACATTCATGAAGCATGAGATTTGTCTACCTATTTTTATTTTATGTTCTATTATTTTTGGAAGCATTTTGGAGGGCTAGGATTTGTCCAACTAACCCTTGTAATTTTGTTGAAAATCAAGGATAAAGAGTTAAGGAAATTGCTATAAATAACCTCTCTCACACATGAATTTTCGGCTAAGAGGGAAGCTTAAGGGCATCCTTTTTGTTCTTAAAATTTAAGAGAGAGAAAAGCCAATTCTAGGAGAGAGAAAGACCGCTCAAGGTTAAGGAATTATTAAGGTGAGCTTCTATCGCTCTTGTGAATTTATATGGAGCTGTTTTTATGATATTTTTAGTTGATTGGATGACCATTTTCTTAAGAAAAAATGCTACCAAAATTTTCAAAAAATTGGAAGAAAAAAGACAAGGGATTGAAATATAGATTAGACACTTGAAAAGAGTAAGAAAATAGCCGAGGGATTGGCTATGATTGAATTTTGGAAAGAAAATCCAATCTCTAAACATATGCATCAATTCAGCCAAGATGAGTAATTGGGGTTAGAGTTAGATTCAATTCAATTTGATACTTCCAATGTGTCTAAATAATGAAATGATGTAGGAAAACACCAAAAAAGGAAGCTTGAAAGCATTAAAATTGAAAGTAAAAATTTTGGAATTAAATCCCTATAATTTGGCCTAGACGATTTAAATAGGGAGAAATTGGATTTTCATAAATCTAAGTTGATATTTGGATTTTAAATGAAAACTATGTGGGAATGGCCTAAGGGAACTAAGGAATCAAAGCTAGAAATAATAGCCCAAAAATCAAGTAAAAAGGATTAAGGGTTATTGTGATAAATGAAATAATAATGTATGATGTCTTATTGTGTTATTAATAGGTTTTGCATCAAAAGAAGAGGAGTATTGCTAAACGGAAAGCTTTGAAGGTTAAGGATAAGCTTGAAAAGGTAGTTAGCATTTACTATTTAAATGTTACCTTATATTGTATTTATTATATTGTATTTATTGCTATATGTTGTGCTATGTTCCTATGCCATGGTGTGGATGAGATTATGATATTATGTGATGTTTAACTCCATGCATGTAATACCTTACCTTATGCAATGTTAAGTGCTATTGTCTGCTAAATAGCTTAACCGCAAGTGGACGAGGTTACAAGTAGTATAAAAAGTATTGTGTCCTTAAGGACTAAGGCTAGACGAGTTAAAAATCATAATTGTGCTCTTAATTAGGTAAAGTGAAATAAATGTTGTAATAAAGGTTGTGCAATATGATCAGAAAACAAAGATTGAAATTGAAATAAAATAAACTTGACTTTGAGACAAATAAGGATCTAGGGTTATTTTTCTCTATTATACTTCATAAAATTTGCTTGATAACTTCTCAAATAGTGGTTACAATAAGTTAAGTTAGTTCACGGTTCACAAATATTGACTAACCTTTATCAAGTCAGAACCAAGTTTTGTGATCTTAATAAAACTTCACAATCTCTTGCTTTATTTAAAAATGTTACACTTTGAAAACCAAAATCCTTGTTGGACAATGATAGGTCAATAGATATATCTCTATTCTATAAACAAGCCTTCCATTTAATAGGATAAATTTCCAGTCTAGCACAATTTTACCTAAATTCAAAGATTGAACTAACTTTCTCAAGCTTCAACCAATCAACAAATCATTCCAAATGACGGCCAATTATATGGAAGCATTAAACTCAAGATAAAAACAACATAACATTATCATTAACACTAAAAAGAGAGTTAAAACAAGTCTTAATCCATACAATAGATCAAAATAACCTTATAATGACTACTCTAGCTACACATGTATAGCAAAGAGCCACAAATACAAAGATATTTCTCAAACACTACAGAAACAAAGGAAAAGAAGAAGAAAACCAAGGAAAATAAAGGAAGGAGCTCCAAATCTCTTGCAACTTCAAGCCCAACACTCTCAAGCTTTCAAATCTCCAAACCCTAGTAAAGAAGACCTCTAAATAAACCCCCAAGTCCAAATCTGTCCGAAAATCATGAGTCCCCCCTATATGCCCCAATTTTTTAGTTACATTGCAAAACTCATAGTTGCGAGGGGGCAAACATCGTGACACATATGCTCATCCGCCACGATAGATTACATAGAATGGGACTCTTGGAAATGGGTGGGTGCTACAGCGCCTTACATTAAATGGCAAGCTTCTCAGGATAGGTTGGGTGTTGCGGTGGATATGAATAGGTGCCACAGTGTGTTACACCGAGTGTCTTTCCTCCTTTCTGTTGGAACCGCCGTGGAGGTTTTCTTCATACACATCAATGGATGGTGCTTCTTCAGTTTCTCTACTTTTAGTTTTTTGTCCTTGCTCGCTTTGGGCCCTTGATCTTTCCCTGATCACATGAAATTGGTTGAATCCTTCTCCTTTTCATTCATCACTCAGCTCTTGCTATTTCATACACAAAGAATCTTAGAAGCATTGCACAAGTAATCCCCCAATTGTTAGCATAAATCAAAGTTCACTTTATCAAACCATATTTTCTGACTTTAAGAGAATAATCTTGCACAATTAGGTTCCAAAACCCAAAAAAGAGTGTTAAAACAAGTTGAATTAATAGGAATTTCGAGAGGTTATCAGCTATGAATGAGAAGCATGTTATTTCTTTTCATGGCATGTGAATGAAGTTGAAAGCATGTGATAGCTAATGCATGTGGCATATAATACTTTGCTTGAGTGTGACATTGTAAATGTGATGCTATGCTACTAAGATTCTTATGAACCTTACCCCTCCCATGTTCAACAAACCCTAGGGCCTACAATATCCAAAGAAAAAGGCAAGGAGGTGATCAATGCTTGAAGAAATACTTGATGTTATGACGTGTTATATGGCATTGATCCCTTCTTGAATTATATGGTTATGTATAAATATTCTTTTTGGATGATAATATGCTAGTGGGTGAATTGAATCTGGCTTGTTCAAATGGGAAGAAGGAGGAAAAGAAAGAAAAAAAAATGAAATGGGAAAAATAGAAAAGACAAAACAATTAGGGTTTTAGAATTAGGAGCAATGAATTAGACCCAACAGACTAGATGCATAGGGCAATGTCAAAGTGGTAAACCAAAATGTTGAAACTTTAGAAGTCGTAAATTCGTTATGGCACCTAGGGACTTGCTCCGCTGCCTCTATGATAGAACTGGTATTCTGGCAAAAAGATGGGTGTTGCGGTAACCTTCAGACACTCGTCGCGACACCTATTACAAAGACGCAAGGCTGGGAAAAAAATCTAGATGCCACGGCCTTTAATGGCTGACACTGCGGTGCCTATTACAGAACTGACATCACACCAAGAAGGCTATCCGCCATGATGTATTTGTTCATCAGCCATGGCACCTATTGCAAAGTTGGCACTCTTAATAGAATAATCCGTCGCGGCATATCGTGAAACACCTCATAGCGCCTATTAAAGAACCTGCCTAAAAACCCCTAGAACAACCAGAACACTTACTATTTAACTAGACTCATTACCTTCAATAAACAAGACAAAAGAAATCAAGGCCACTCAAAAGTACAATCATAAAAATAACCAAAACACAAATGAGAGCTCAAAGACAACACACAAATTACACCTCAGTTACATAAGCTCTAGGATAATCAAAGTACCCAATAAAACTACAATATCACTTAAATTCATAACGAGGGAACTTGATATTCCATATACAACTATAAGGACATAGTTAAGGCTTAAGGAACAGAGTTTAACTTCTTTGAGATTAGGGTTAACTGTACTTCCCTGGTTGTAATGGTTAGAATTCAGTCATTCTTCCTTGCAAGGATCCAAACTTTTAGGGGTAAACCTTCATGCCTACAAAACAAAGATCAAACATAAATCTACTAAAATAGAATAAAAAAGCAATAGACAACGTAAAAGAAAAGTTCAGAGCTTGGGTTGCCTCCCAAGAGCGCTTGGTTCAGCCTGACTTTCCAGCTCTTTATGATAATTCAGAGAAATAGATAGTGGAAACTTGATGATCCACCTTTCTGCCCCAGTAATGCTTCAATTGATGGCCATTTGCATGAAACCTCTCACCCTTATCATTTTCTAGCTCCATTGCACCATGATTGGCAGCTTGTACCATAGTGAATGGCCCTGACCAGCATGATTTGAGTTTGCCAAGAAAGAGTCTCAATTTTGAGTTGTGAAGTATTGCTTTTTGCCCAGCTTCAAAGACCTTAGGTAGAATTTTCTTGTCATGATACTTCTTGGTCTTCTCCTTATAAAGCCTTGTACTCTCACAGGCATTAAGGCAAAATTCCTCCAGTTCATTCAGTTGAAGAAGCCTCTTTGCACCAATAGCTTGAAAGTCAAGATTGAACTTTTTTATAGCCTAATAAGCTCCATGCTCCAATTCAATAGGAAAATGGCATGACTTTTCGAACACCAACTGATATGGAGACATACCAATCAGAGTTTTATAAGCTATCCTGTAAGCCCAAAGAGCATCATTAAGCTTTAATGGCCAATCTTTCCTTGTTATACCAACTACCTTCTTAAGAATGCTTTTAATCTCTCAGTTAGATATTTTAGCTTGGCCATTAGACTGAGGGTGACATGCCAAAGTTACCCTATGCTTCACACCATACTTCTTCATCAGAACTTGAAATTAATGGTTTTAAAAATGAGAACAACCATTACTAATGATAGCCTGGGGTGTTCCAAATCTAGTGAAGATGTTCCTTTTTAGAAATTTAATCATCGACTTAGCATCACTGGATAAACATGCTATAGCTTCTACCCATTTTGAGACATAATCCACTACGACCAGGATGTACTCATCATTAAGAGACTTTGGAAAGGGTCCCATAAAATTAATTCCCTATATGTTAAAAAATTCAACCTCCAAAATGTTATTCAGAGGCATTCCATTTCTTCTTGATATGTTTCTAACTCGTTGACACCCATCACACCAGATCACAAAAGCATATGCATCTTTGAACAATAAAGGCCAATAGAAACCACTTTGAAGGACTTTAGCTATAGTTTTCTCTCCTCCAAAGTGTCCTCCATATGCAGAGGAATGATAGCACTTTAGAATGTTTTGCTGTTCACTTTCTAGGACACATCTTCTTATCATTTGATCGACACATCTTTTGAATAAATAAGGCTCTTCCCAAAATTAAATCTTTATATCATTAAGAAATTTCCTCTTTTGGTGGAAATTAAAGTCTAGTGGTAGGGTTCCACAAACCAGATAATTAACCAGATCTGCATATCACAGAGTAGATGAATTATCTACAGACAAAAAACATTCATTAAGGAAAGCTGTAGTAATCTCTTGGCAATGATCTTGTTGAGCTTTAGTACTCAACTGAGATAGATGATCCGCTACTTGGTTTTCAGTTCCCTTTCTATCAACAATTTCCAAGTCAAACTCTTGAAGCAAGAGAACCTAGCAAATCAAATGTACCTTGAAATCTTTCTTGGTAAATAGATACTTTAGTGCAGTATAGTCCTGTTAACAGTCACTTTAATGCCTACAATGTAAGAACAGAATTTCTCACAAGCAAACACCACTATCAGCAATTCTTTTTATGTAGTGGTGTAATTAAGTTGGGTGCCATCCAGGGTCTTACTTGCATAATAAATAGGATGGAAGATTTTTTTGCTTTCTGTCCCAACACTGGACCAACGGTGAAATCACTAGCATCAGCCATAATAATGAAAGGTAACTCCCAATTAGGTGCTACTATAATAGGAGCTTATGTGAGTTTCTTCTTTAACTCCTCCAAAGAGTTCATGCAAGCTTCATTAAATTTGAACTCCACATCTTTTTCTAGAAGATTGAACAAAGGCTTGTGATCTTAGAGAAATCCTTAATAAAGCGATGGTAGAATCCTGCATGATCTAAGAAACCCCGAATACCCTTCATATTTATTGGTGGGGGCAATTGCTCAATAATAGAAACCTTCACCTTGTCAACTTCCAGTCCCTGTTTGGATACCCGATGACCAATGCCTATACCCTCTTGCACCATTAAGTGACATTTTTCCCAGTTCACAACCAAGTTGGTGTCTTCACATCTTTGCAATATAGCCACCATATTATCTAAGCAGCAATCAAAAGAATCTCCAAAAAATAGAGAAATCATCCATGAATACTTCAATTGTCTTCTCAATCATGTTAGCAAAAATGGCCATCATACACCTTTGGAATGTTACTGGAGCATTGCAAAGACTAAAAGGCATCCTTTTAAAAGCAAAGGTGTCATACGGATAAGTAAATATTGTCTTTTCTTGATCGTCTGAGGCTATAGCAATTTGATTGTATCCAGAGTATCCATCCAAGAAACAGAAGAATTCTTTCCCAGTAAGCTTATCCAGCATCTGTCAATAAATGGCAGCAGGAAATGGTCCTTTCTGGTTGCAGTATTTAACTTTCTATAATCCATAAAAATTCTCCACCCAGTCATAGTACGAGTTGAAACCAACTCATTTCAGGTGTTAGCTACTACAATTATACTGCCCTTTTTAGGGATGCATTAAACTGGGCTCACCTATGAGCTATCAGAAGTAGGGTATACTATCCCAGCAGAAAAGCCATTTAAGAATCTCTTTCTTGACCACCTCTTTTATAACTAGATTCAATCACCTCTGATGTTCAATGGACAACTTGTGATCATCTTCTAATAGAATCTTATGCATGCACAAGGAGGGGCTGATCCCTTTGATGTCAGCTATTAACCGCCCAATAGCTTTCTTTTGGTCTCTCAAAACTCTTAACAACTTCTCCTCTTGCAAAGTAGACAAGTTAAAAGATACAATCACAGGTAGCGTGGCAGAACTCCCCAAATAAATATACTTAAGGTGTGGAGGTAAATTCATGAATTCCAACATAGGAGAGTGGAGAGCTTAATGCACTAGTCACAACAAGAGGCTCAAAAGCCTTAACTCTTCGATAAGGAAATGCTTTAATGCTCAACATTTCTACATACTCTTCAATCTCACCATCAATACTACTTATTTTTCCAACCAACAATGCTTCCAAAGAATCTTTGGTCAGAGTTAATCAACTCCTCTTGTACTACAGATTCAATTACATCTACATAATTGCATTGAGGAAGATCATCTGGAAATTTCAAGGCCTTATTCATGTTGATTATCACATTCTCATCATTTACTCACACGGTGATTTCACCCTTTGCCACATCAATGAGAGTTTTTGCCGTAGCTAAGAATGGTCTTTCTAAGATGATAGGAATGTTCCAATCTACCTCACAGGCCAACATAATAAAGTCAGCTAGATATATGAATCTGTCTACCTTCACAGGGCATCTTCTATAACCCCCTTGGGGTGTGAGACACTTCTGTCAGTAAAGAGTAATGTAACGGTGGTTGGCCTTGCTTTACCCAAATTTAATTGATTAAAAACAGCAAGAGGCATTAGATTGACACTAGCTCCCAAATCACATAGAGTCTTCCTATTGAAGTGTTTGCCTATGTTGCACGAGAAATAGAAATTGCCCTCATCTCTCATTTTGGGTGGAAGTTTTTCTAAAGGATGGCATTGCAATCTTTTGTCAGGGCTATTATTTCAAATTCACCAAATCTCTTCTTCGATGAGACATCCTTAAGAAACCTGGCATACTTAGGCAGCGCTTCAGCAAATGGGATGTTGATGTGATATTGCTTGAATATGTCCAGAAACTTTTTGAATTGGGCATCTTCCTCTTTCTTTCTAAATCTTTAAGGAAAGGGAAGTGGCGGCATCTTTGGGGAAGGAGGAAGAGTTGTCTTCCTCTTTTTATCATCAATCATTTCACCTTTTACATTCTTTCCTCTAACCACATCATGGAGATTTTTTTCTGTTTGTTTCCTTTTCTTGCTCTCTTCCTCTTTTGCTATAATGTCTTCTTCTGTAAGCTCATTTTTATCAAGGTCAATCACCACACCGTTAATGACTCTTTGTTCACTCTACTAGACTTAGCAATGTTCCATAATTGCTTTCCACTTCTCAGAGTAACAGCTTTACACACTTCGTTACCATCCCTTTTGGGGTTGGGAATAGTGTCACTTGGAAGGCTATTCCTTATGATTATATTCATCTGTGAAGCCAGTTGACCTATTTGAACTTCAAGATTCTTGATAGCAGTTTCATGAAGATAGAAGGTTGCCTTATTCTCAACCCTTACAGATTCTTGATTTGCCAACAACTGAGAAAACATTTTGTCAATTTTGGATTCTTTCTTCTAAGGATGATGCTGCTACGGTTGTTGCTGTGGTTGACCATGAAAGCCAGGAGGCACCATTTGTTTAGCACCAAAAGATGATGCTTGCAGTGAATTCAAACTTGGCCCATTCCGCCATGAGAAATTTGGATGATTTCTTAAGTTTAGATTGTAAGTTTGAGAGTAAGGACTTCCTTGTGGCCTTCGTTGCATATTGTTCATATAATTGACTGTTTGCAAAGTGTAAGGGCATTGATCAGAATGATGCTCCTTACTACAAGGATCACAGGTGTACATAGGAGTTTAAAGTGCATGAACTCCCATTGTATTGCCCTTCTTGATTTGTATTTCCAAGTTGTCAAACCTTTAGGAGATCGCTCAAGTTGTAACGCAATATCTCTAGAAAATGAAGAACTAGGCTCTTTATATCTCTAAGAATCTTGCCTCATCTTGTTATGTTGTTGTATCATACTAGAAGCCACATCTTCATACAATTAATACAGCTCATTTACCTTCATCTTTCCAATTCCTCCATTTGAAGTGATGTTGAGCATAGTCACTGTTTGGTCATTCAACCCATTCCAGAAAGCTTCTATCAGAACATATTTCTTCTGCTTGTGATTTAGATATCCTCCACATGTCCTTGAATCTCTCTAAGGCTTAATAGAATAACTCATCTGGATGTTGTTCAAAAGAGAGCAATTCACCCCTTAGTATAGCACGTTTACCTCTTAAAATAAATCTTGCCTTAAACTTTGCCACAAGTTCTTCCCAAGTTTTAATCAAGTGTTCTGGCAAGGAGTTCAACCATGCTTTTGCTTTATGAGATAGAGAATAGGGAACAATCTCAAGCTCAAAGCATCTTTAGAGACTCCATTTTGCTTAAAGTTCTCACACACCTCCATAAACTTGGTGAAGTGCTCAATAGGATCATCATTAAAATTTCCTTAAAAAGTACCAATCATCCCCAAAACTTGAATCATGACTGGCTTGATTTCAAAATTTCTAGCTTGAATGTCTAGTAGCTGAATACTCAAGTGAAAAGTCTACCCTACCTTATCCAAATGGTCATCTAGAGTGTACAAGTCATTCTCATCTTGTTTTGTCATGTTTTCTTGTTGTTCTATTTCAGGTGGTGGTGGTGGTAGAAGCAGTCGAGGTTGTTGCCGAATCTCTGGTGTGTTATTAACTTCTTCGAAAATGGATTCTTCTTTAGTAACCTCTTCCAAAATAACTTCCAGATTTCCTTGCATGTGTCAGGAGGTACCTGGAAAATTAGATCAAAAACAAAAGTATCAAACTTATCAAGTGAAATGAACTAAATAAATACTACTACTCTACCTCTAACTATCACTACAAATACTAGAAGAAAAACTTAAGCGTAACCAATCACACAATAGAGAAAATCAACCACAAACAATCTTGCCATTAGTCCCAAGCAACATTGTGAAGAACTTGTTTGCCAAATAGCTTAACTGCAAGTAGACGAGTTGCAAGTAGTATAAAAAGTATCATTCCCTCAAAGACTAAGGCCAAACGAGTTAAAAATCATAATTGTGCTCTTAATTAGGTTAAGTAAAATAAATGTTGTAAAAGAGGTTGTGTAATGTGATCAGAAAACAAAGATCAAAATTGAAATAAAATAAACTTGACTTTGAGACAAATAAGGGTCTAGGGTTATTTTTCTCTATTATACTTCATAAAATTTGCTTAATAACTTGCCAAAAAGTGGTTACAATAAGTTAAGTTAGTCCAGGATTCACAAATATTGACTAAGCTTTCTCAAGTCTGAACCAAGTTTTGCAATCTTAATAAAACTTCACAATCTCTTGCTTTGTTTAAAAAGGTTACACTTTGAAACCCAAAACCGTTATTGGATAATGCCAGGTCAATAGATATATCTCTATTCTATCAACAAACCTTCCATTTAATAGGATAAATTTCTGGTCTAGTATGTTTTTACCTAAGTTCAAAGATTGAACTAACTTTCTCAAGCTTCAACCAATCAACAAATCATTCCAAATGGCAGCCAATCATAAGGAAGCATTAAGCTCAGGATAAAAACAACATAACATTATCATTAACACTAAAGAGAGAGTTAAAACAAGTCTTAATCCATCCAATAGATCAAAATAACCCTATAATGACTACTCTAGCTACACATGTTTAGCAAATAGTCATAAATACAAAGATATTTCTTAGCCATTACAAAGAGAAAGGAAAAGAGAAGAAGAAAACCAAGGAGAATAAAGGAAGGAGCTCTAAATCTCTTCCAACTTCAACCCTAACACTCTCAAGCTTCCAAATCTCCAAACCCTAGAAAAGATGACCTCCAAATAAGCCCCTAAGTCCAAGCCTGTTCGAAAATCACGAGTCCCCTCACTTATATGCCCTAATTTTTAAGTTACATTGTAAAACACAACTACAAGGGGGCAGACGCTGGGGCAGATATGCTCATTCTCCACTACGGATTACACAAAATGGGACTCTTGGAAAAGGTTGGGCACCACGGTAGATATGTACAGGTGCTGTAGTGCCCTACATCGAATGCCAAGCTTCTCGAGATAGGTTGGGCGCCGTGATGAATATGAGCAGGTGCCATAGCATGTTACACTGAGTGTCTTTCCTCCTTTCTATTGGAACCGCCATGGCGGTTTTCTTCATGCTCTGTGGCGGATGGTGCTTTTTCTGCTTCTCTACTTTCAGTCTTCCGTCCTTACTTGCTTTAGGCCCTTGATCTTCAACTAATTGCCAAAATTGGTTAAATCTTTCTCCTTGCTATTCATTTCTCAGCTCTTGCTATTTCCTGCACAAAGAATCTTAGAAGCATTACACAAATAATCTCCAATTGTTAGCATAAATCAAAGTTCACTTTATCAAACCCTATTTTCTAACTTTAAGAGAATAATCTTGGACAATTAGCTTCCAAAACCCAAGAAAGAGTGTTAAAACAAGTTGAATTAATAGAAATTTTTGAGAGGTTATCAGTTATGAATGAGAAGCATGTTATTTTCTTTCTATGGCATGTGAATGAAGTTGAAAGCACGTGATAGCTAGTGCATGTGGCATATAATACTTTGCTTGTGTGTGATATTATAAATGTGATGCTATACTACTAAGATTCTTATGAATCTTACCCCTCCGATGTTCAATAAACCCTAGGGCCTACAATATCTAAAGCAAAAGGCATGGAGGTGATCAATGCTTGAAGAAATACTTGATGTTATGAAGTGTTATATGGCTTTGATCCCTTCTTGAATTATATGGTTATGTATAAATATTCTTTTTGGATGATAATATGCCATATTATGATGCAAATATATGCCAAAGTATGCTATATCTAATTATGTGGGTAAATTATTGGTATGTAAGTTAGAAATTATGTATGAAGAGGCTAACCCATTATGGGATAAAAGTCAACATTTTGGGGTCAAACTTTGACCAACGTGATTCTGAACAATCAAGTGAGTTAGCTCAAGAAATTTTGCAAACAAGTAGATCTCATTTTTCTCTTTAAAATGAGTGGTAACACGCCTCAAATGGATATTTGTGCAAGAAGTTATGCCTATCCAAAATTAGAAAAAAATACTGAAAATTTTAAAAATAAACAATACTATTTAAAATTAATATGGGCTCGAATTTGAAGACAATTTGTCCATAAACTATTTTTTCTCAAAAGATAATCCAAGAGCTTCCAATAAAATTTGGAATCTCTCAATTTCAATTTTTTAAAAATTAATTATGATTTTTAAAAATTTGGCCAAAATAAGAATTGCTGTGAATAATAACCCGAGAACAAAATTTTTTAAAGTTGAATTCTTCAAACTTTTAGCCATCAAATATAATTCTATTTGCTTCTAATTGGCTAGTTATTTGGTATAAAATGAAGGTATTACATTTGGTCCTTAATGGAGAACCTAATTTAGGAGTTGATGTTGATCCTATATGTAAAATAATAGGTCTGGACCTATTTCACAAGTTAATCAGTTTTTCCAAATTAACCTTATTACATTTTTACAAAAATAATCAAGTATATAAGAGAGGGAAGAGAGAAATTAAGGAAGATGCTTAGAATGATTTAGAAAAAATATATTATATTAAATAATTTAACTAACATTCTTAATTTACTCAAATTAATTAATTAGGTCTTATATTAAAGTCATGATGAATTACTAATTAATATAAAACTATTAAAATTAGAAAAGCTGGTAAATGTAATTCTTACTGAATGAAGGGATCAAGTAGATTACAATTTGTTAAAATATATCTATGCGCTTGCAATTTCTTCGTAGTAGTTAGTTTGAAGTATTCAAATCCCCCAACTAATTTTTGTACCAGAGAAAACAAATTGCTTATTATGGAAGGAATAGATTCAAGATAATCATCAATATAAGGTGGGGCAATTGAAAGATGTTTCCATGTCACTAAAATACCTTAAATAGAAATTTCAGACCTCATGTCTGGAATAATTTTCTCATCATGCGCTATTCTTCACATAAGATTTCTGTTTTCTTAAAGCACACATAAATGAGTGTGTCATTAAAAAAAAATTGAAAAATGCTACGGTAAAATCTGGTATCTCTCCATATGATGCACCAACCAACATTAAACTGAGCGATCAAGCTTTGCTTTTTGAATTAGGTAGATATAAGAAAATAAATAAATAAAATTAAACGAAAGCACAAAATGAATTATATATAAATTGTCAAAACTAAAAAATACCAAGTACAAAAAATATTAAAATAATAAAACTGCTGCAAAATGATAAATATGGCAAACAAAATAAACAAATAAATAACAACAAAAAATATTGAAAACATTACTAATTAAATAAAAATATAAGAAAATAAATAAATAAATAACTCATGAATAAAATTAAAATAATCAGTTATGACAATCATTATGCTAAATAAACCAAATAAAATTAAATTAACAAATAAAAAAACTTTTTTTATGGGAAAAAAGTAGTTGAACAGATATTAATGCAACATAAATTATTATAAAAATAATTAAATTGTTCTGTTTGGATTGATGGTAGAAAAAGTAATTTATTTTGAATTTGATTTTTAGAAAAGTCAAATTGGATAAAAGTTAGATTGGGTAATGTAATTTATATTTGGATTGACTTTTATAAAAGTTAGTTTATAAAGTATAAAAGTTATTTGGATTATGTTTGAATAAGAAAGTTTAGTTTGTAAAATGACCAAAATGTGTGTGGCTTTTATTAAATAATGAAAAATGATTAAAAATATGAATTTACAAAATATAGTAATATTAAATTATTATAATATGTAGAAGTTATATTTAATGAATAAAATATATTTAAATTAGAAATTATAGTAATGTGAAAGTTTTTGAACCAAGTAATATTACATAATTATTTAGATGATATATTCAGCACAATTTATGCAAATATAAAATAAAAATAATATTAAAAAGTTAAAATATTATAAAAATTGTTAAGAATTATTTTCGCTCAAGAGAATATTAAAAATAAATATAAAAAAAATTATTGGGAAGCACAAAGATTACATTGAGAGAAGCATAAGAACAATGTAAATATGAGGAAAAAATGTTTTATAATTCAAAAAAGCTACTTTTGTATAAGCTATAAGTAAATTTTAGTTACTTTTGTAATCAAACTTAAAAAAGTAGTTTTTGACTCCTAAGTCAAGTTGAGCGAAAACTGTCACAAACAATTCATAAATTTACAGACCAACTTACCATACCTATAAACTTTTTTTTCTGCACTCAAATGCTATACCAAACACACTTAGTTTTTTTACGAGAATTTGCCAAGAGCGGCAAGTGAAGGAGGGCCGCGTGATATGTAGGCGTCAGTATGTCACCCTGGCAACCACTATTAACAAGCTAAAGCGCGGCCTTATCATACATTGTTTCTTGTTGTAGCGGTTTTGTTTCAGAACCGCTAGTTACAACTCGAACCGCCTTCCTCTTTTCTTGTGCGACTTTGCGGCAATTGCCTAAAACACAGCAAGTGTCACAACTTGAAGTGACTTTTCATTGTTTTTACAGTGGTTTTCTAAACTTGATCACCACAAAGAAATGCTACAAACATGGCTCCAAGTTTGTGACTGCAACTTGGGTTAAGTGGACAGCCAACTTGGTTAACCAGACAATGCAAAACTAGACGCTCCTGCCTATGGTAGAAAGATCAAGAAAGAAACCAACAAAACTTCACGAGTACGTATCATCAATAAAGTTAGAGAAATTGGAGTGCACAGCTTTATCATCATTCCAAATCACGATATTTTCTCCTACACATCAAAATCTCAATAAGTACAAATGAATCGCATTTAGTAATAATAACACAAAAATATCTCTCTCTCTCTTTTGGTTGAACAAAATATCTTTTTTCCTTTTTGGATAATGGAAAATATCTTTCTCGATTTTTCTGATAAAAGAAAATATCTTTCTCTCTGTCTCACTCATTCTTGCGAATTTTAAGAGAGGCGTGTTTTTTCTTTCTCAATTTTCAAATCCTTAAGTCAACAGTTCTCTTAAGCAAAATGATAAAAGTGAAATTGAAACCACTTTTTCCATTATATCCTGCAGAGAATCCACGTCGTGGTTAAAAATTTAATATATATATGTATAAGAAATTCAAAAATTTCTGTTTCACATCTGTCTTAATCAAAACTTATCCTACTTATAAGGAGTTTGATATGAATACGCTTAGTCATTTCTGTTACCAAATCCAGAGGAAGACAATTTCGTCCTGATCTTATCACTCATATTATATGAACCATATATTTCGAATGCTTATCTCAATGTCTTGGACGATAACATTATTTTGATCCTAAAAGGATGATATTGCAGTTAGGTAGGCGATCGTTCCATCTTATGTCAGCGACAAATGGTTGAACGTAACATATATCATTTCAGTGAAAAGTTTATACAAGTTATCTGGGATTATAATGTAAATTTATGCCAAAAGTTTTCACCCAGGAGTGCTGCTGTGCACCAAGAGAGTTTTTTGGAGCAATTTTGTCATGAAAGTTTAATATTATGACAATTTTTCCCCTTATTATTCATAACATTAATGATTAATGTTACTATTTTAACATTCAATTTTTTTTTTGTAATAATAGAAGGCAAAACTGGTACGATTTTAAGTTTTCAGGGGAAATTTATGTGGAAAAAAACTTTCAGATGCCAAGCACTCTTGAGTGAAAACTTTCAAAACAAATTTATAACTTATTAACCCAATTATCTATATGGATGTTATATTATATTTATGCAAAAATAGGATCTTATAAGAAAAGTACCAGGAACTTGAAATTATTCTGCTTCACTTGTGATTTTGACAACAAAATTAAAAAAAAAAATCAAATTTTAACATTATCAAGTAAATATAAATACATTTTTGTTATATCAAATTAACATATTTTAAGGGAGATCGATGTACTTATTCCCCTTTGGAATGATGTTTCAAATATTCAAATCTAGATATCCATTCCCTCAAAAAAATTAAGATGAAGAAAAATTATTAGAAATTTTTTTGAGAAATCCAAAATATATCGAATTAAAGAAATCAAAATTAATAACCATACTTATCCAATAAAGAAATTAATAGACGTTTTTATTGCGTACGAGTCTCTTTCATGCTGACTCATAACCTAGTGTTACAATGTCCACTTCCCAGGACGAATGAACTTACTTCTAGATAATTCGATAAAATGGATTCATGAATGGAGGAGGAAAATAAAATACAATAATTTGAATATCTTAGGAGGTCATCATTACCATTCACAAAAATTACGATATTTATAATATTAATGCAATTGAAGAAATAAAGACAAAAAAAATTATATATATAGACCACTCATGATCGGTTATATTAATACTTGAAGATCATCTAGCATCGTAAAGAAGGCTCACTATCTCCACAATGGCAAACGCTGCTCAAATTGCCCCACCTGCCGCGAGAAGGTAACCTAAAGTTAGAATAGGTAGAGAGAGAATCATGTTCACCAATATTAGAGGAACTTAGTTCATAATTTTCAACTTCTCATTGGGTTGATTGTTGCAGGCTTGAAGGAAAGGTGGCTCTGATCACTGGTGCTGCAAGAGGACTCGGTGAGTGCACAGCAAGGCTCTTCGCAGAACATGGGGCTAAAGTGTAATTGCAGACATTCTTGACGACTTAGGTCATGAAGTGTCTGAAACCATACCTGATTCAACCTATGTTCATTGCGATGTCACAAATGAGAAAGATGTGGAAAACGCAGTGGACACAGCAATTTCAAAGTACGGAAAGCTTGACATAATGTTCAACAACGCTGGTCTGAACAGCGCTGTCAACAAAGACAGCATCCTCGAAAATGAATTGTCGGATTTTGAGAGGGTCGTTAGAGTGAACCTCGTTGGTGTGTTTCTTGGCACCAAGCATGCCGCTAGAGTGATGATTCCATCACGACACGGCACCATCCTCAATACTGCCAGTGTTTGTAGCATCGCCGGAGGATTAGCTTCACACGCGTACACCGGCTCCAAGCATGGTGTTTTAGGACTAACGAAGAACACGGCCGTGGAGCTTGGCCGGCATGGGATTCGAGTGAATTGTGTGTCACCATATGTGGTGGCGACTCCCATGGCAAAGGGATTCTTCAACCTTGATGATGAGGAAATCAATAATTTATATGCACCTCTTAAAGGCGCTACAATTCAACCTGAAGATTTCGCTGAGGCTGCCCTTTTCTTGGTGAGTGATGAGTCTAAATTCGTGAATGGCCATAATCTTGTGGCAGATGGTGGATATACTATAACAAACTATGGTTTCACTGTTTTCAAGTAAGACTCTATGCATAAAAGCATAGAGTTTCCATCAATATTGTCTTGAAATCTTTTTGGGGATGTGTTGTGATGTAAGTGGTCTTTGTTTCTCTGTTTATAATCACGCCCATGCATGGTGTGTTAGTTCAGGTTTATAAACATGTTCCGAAGATCATGCTCATGGTGTGTGTTTATGTAATGCAATAAAGTTATAAACTTTGTTTTACAATGTAAGAATTTGTGCTCCTCTCTTTTCTAGAGTACCGATGAATTGTGTTTCAGTAGAGCCACAGTTAAGTCGCAAAATAGTAATAATAATAATAATAATAATAAAAGAAAATAAATTATAGTTATGTCCTTGCTAATTTTTCCTAAAAATTTTTAGACCTAACTGGTGGAGTTTTAGTGTGCACGTGTCAAAAGAAGTCCCACATTTAAAGAAAGCCTTAGTGTATATACGCTGAGATGTGAACTTTGGCTAACGAAAAGGGCTAAAAAGAGGAATAAAAGGCTCGCGCATATAACAACGGACTAATAATGTATACGTAGTTGAAACCTACCGATTTCCCTCCACTTGCGCCCATCTTAGTCGCTGTGTTGGAAACTTTTTTACTCAAAATATTTAACCAAAAATGTTAGGGTTTTCATGTGTTTTAGGCTAATCAAAACGGGAGAAGAATGTCTCTACTAATTTCTCTCTCCATTTCCTCTCCATTTACTTTTTCCATCATTAGATTAACTTCCAATGGTTGAGATTTAAAATTGAGTAAAAATATTATTATAATATTAAATATAATAAAAATTTATCATATTAAACTACTTATATCAAATTTTAATGCTTAACGATATAAACTTATTTAAATCTCAATCATTGGAAGTTAATCTAATGATGGAAAAATTAAGTGGAGAGGAAATAAAGAGAGAAATTAGTAGAGACATTCTTCTTCTGATATAATGAAAAAACTGTTTCAATTTCAATTTCATCATTTTAGATTTCTTAAGAGAATTATTGATACAAAGATTTGAAAATTAACAAATAAAGTGGATAAACACATCTCTCTTAAAATTTTGCAAGAATGAGTCGATGAGAGAGAGATATATATTCTTTGAAAATGTTTAATGATTGGGATTTTTTATACTTGTAAAAGAAAAAAGATTGTGATTTCAATTTGGTGAAGAAGTTGGACTTCATTTTCTCTCATTTTCTTCTTGTTACTTGTAATGCTTTGCTGGTTTCATTCTTGTTTCTGGTATAAACAAAACATGAGTGGCTAGTTTTGCTTTGTTTTGCAGCTAACCCTAGCCACATGGGATGGTTGGTCCTTGTCTGATTTCTTTGAAGGCGGAAATAAAATCTGGTAATTTATGAGAAAATAATTTAATCTAAATCTGAAAGTAATTTTTATTTTTCACAATATTAAAATTATTATTTGTTAATATACAAACATAAAAAATTGTCAAAACCTTAAGGAATATTAATTTTTAATAATGTTATTTTATTAACTCTGAGTCCACGTTGCAGCAAATTAGATACTAGAAATTTCTAACCATATGCTTCTGGGTTATCGTTAATGAATGGGACTCAGATGGTGTTAATTTTGATTCTTCTGGAAAATTTTGGTGACTGGCCTTCTGAAATATCTTAGATATTTTATTATTGATGAATGATTTTGCAGTCTTACATATATTTTGATATGCAAATAGAAATTGGAAGGGCGAAAAAGGGAGGTATGAGAAAATTTTGATGAGTTCAATTTGAAAAAAATTAAGGAATCGATGTTATATAAATTTAATAAAAAGAAGATGTTGAACAAATTAAAGAGTAAGAGAAATTAGTTGAAAGTTTTTTAACCCCATTTTCTTAATTGTTTAAAATTTGTCATCCCCTTCCCTTCATTTTCTTCATACTAAATGGACTCTCAATGCTATCCAAATTTTCAACTTTTTGAAATTCAAAATTCAAATGCACATTAGATAAAATGGGTCTTCCTCTTTGTAATATACTTACAAATGTGCTTCTATATTTACGAATCAGCCACCAACAAGATGTTTACATTAGCAGCAGAATATGAACTCATGACCTTATGAGTTATAATTAAATTCAATTCCTTGCCAAACTAAACCTATCTTTGTTAGTGTTTTTCCCAAGTTAATTAGGTTTTATTGCAATGTGGGGGGGGTGCTTAGAGTGATGTATTGATCTCGGAGTTATTATTGGGCCTAACTGAGTTTAAGAATCATTTAGGAGCAGACTAGGGGAAGCTATTGAGCCACGTGGGCCCAAAACATGGAGGAGAGTGGATGATGATAATGATGGTGATGGAATAAAAATCAAAGCTAGAAACCATGGTTCTTAGGTGAGCGACAAAATGCGAGACCATGATGTGGGATTCCATGAAAGTGGCGTGGGCTACTCTGTTTTATCTCATTTAATTTTCTTGATGTTTCTGTCTTTGTTGGGTTTTGTTCGTCCTTGCTGTGAACAACACATGCTCGGCTGGTTTGCTTTATAATGAACCAATCCGTTTCAAAAACCTTTTGATAGTTGATCAAAAAAATCTAGTTAGTACTTTAAAACTATAAACTACTTTAACCTCAAATTGTTGGCATATGCGATGACATCATGTTCCTTCAAATATCATATATCATTATTTGAAACCATTTTTTTTTTTGCCGAAAAAACCAAATATCTTCAAAAGTATAATTATTGGTAATTGATTAATTGGTTATTTCAATAATTAGGTTTAATTAGAGTATAGGATGCTTGTTTTTAAAAGAACATATATGATCGCACATTTACCAAGGATTTGGTGTGACAAATATTGATGAAGCATATTCATATCATTACACACCTTATATCCCTAGTTAAAAAAAAGCATATATATAATATCACAGCTAATATAAGATTATAATTTAAAATATGCTCTATTTTTACACACACATGCGCACGGGAATTTAAAAAAAAAAAAGGTTATTCTATTGTCTTAATCTAGGCAGTTGATGCCAAGATGAGCTTTTTTTTGAAATTATGTGTGGAAATACGAGGACCTTTAAAATATGAGAAGTTCTAAAATAGTCATTCAAGATGTCTTAATTGGTATGAAGTCTCTAGAACCATTTTGAAATTAAGTTCTATTTGGAATAACTTACTTGCTTTCACACAAAAAAAAAAAAAAACCAAAAACCATCACCACTAATCTTTGGAGATTTGACCACTGAAAGTCTAGCAACCGCAAAGGTTGATCAAGAGAGATTTGATTCTATCACCTTTTAGTTTTTTAAAAAAATACATATACAATCATCCAACCACTAAGATTTCTTAACAATATAATGCAAAATATTACATAATATAATTATCAAGTTTTAAGATATATGAAATAATGAAAACAATTTTTGCTTAACAAATTATAAGAATATTTTAGCCAACGCCAGTTATTTGTACATGTGTATCGATACCCTAACTCACTATTTTTTTGTGAGTAGTTGAGTAAGATAACTTGACTATGTTAAATATTTGTGAAAATACTACTTTGAAGTATATGTTATTAATTACTGGAAGTATGTTTCAAGTTTAAGATTTTTGGAAATCAAATTTGGAATGATATCATCACTATCAAAAATATGCACCCATTTGCAGCTGTTACCTTATAGTGATTCTAAAAAATTGCTACAAAACATGGGATTTGTAACAATTTTACAATTTACCGCTACAAATTTACAGCACTTTGAATAGGGAAAAGTTTGTGGTAGACACAATTATGGGCAAATAAACCAGTACAAAATTGGTGTCAAATAGGCTCCAAATGGCACCACCTTTGTAGTGCGCATATTGTGATGGTTAGAGGAGAAAAATCATTACAAAATTTCAAAAATTTTCACACTTTATAGCAGTTAAAGTAAACTGCTACAAAGTTGGCCAGAAATGAAGCCGCAGGATGACGCACTTTATAGCGGTTGTCTTGTGAACTGCCACAAAGTATCCTGTTATTCCATACCAAATTGACATATGTCGTTGATTTGTAGTAGGTTTATGAGACAACTGTTACAAAGTAATGTGGCTTACTAACATTTTGAAGTGGTTTTTCAAGGTAAATGCCTATATAAATGCCACTCCTCTCATTTTTTAACTTCCGGCGAGTTTGAGCAGTGAAACTTTGTAAATTTCTCTCTTCAACTCATATCCAATTTCAGCTCCAACTTTATCTTCATTTGCCTAGGTGCATATAAAAATTAATTTATTATTTTAATTTTTTTGTATTTATTCAGTTTTTTAAAATTTATTTATTTACTTTGTTTGTTATAATTGTTCATTAATTATGTTTTAATTGTTAATTAACGTAATTCTTATTTGTTTACATTTTGTTATGAAAATAAGAAAAACACAAGAGATTGAGATGGAGAAGAAGTGAGAATTTGAAGAGAAATATGTTAGATATGATTAGTTTTGATGATGTCAAATAATGGAGTAAAAAGTTTGCATAAATTATTTATCTTATATTTTGACTAACTACTGTACTTAATATCTTGTGTAGTTTTCTCAAGAAAAGAAAGGAGTTATTATGTTGAGTTTTGAGTTATGGAGATATGATCAAGAAGAAGAAGAAGAAGAGAGATTAAGAAAAGAAGAACATGCAAGATCAGATAGAAATATCAAGATTCAAATTCATAGATTTGATGTTGGAGGTTGCTATGCTCAATTAGAAGTTTGAATGGCTTAATCGGAAGCTAAAATGTACAACCGGGAAGTTATACCATCATATATTGAGTCACCATTAATATAAACATTGAAAATAAGCTGCAGAGGTGATTTTCAAGGGCATTTATTGATCAATTGATCAATCAGCCATTTATCAATCAAGTTATCGATAAAACACATGCTCTGTTACGCTCTGTTCTTCGTTCAGCTTTGACATAGGTTCGGTATTTCTCTAATATCTCTCAAGCCACAAATCTGTTTGAGGTAAAACTTGATTCATATGAAACTAGACTCAGAACATGATTCATGGACACCAAAATCACCTTCAAAGAGCTTCATATGAGGGAGATATGTTGTTCGAAATATTGTAGTAAGGATTAACACCTTTATTCCAACCTTCAGTCACTATGATGAACATAACTTTGCAACCACAACGAATTTTGGGGTGCTTCTTATTGCATTAGAAAGTAGACTCAAAGAGCTTTCTGAGGATAGGTCATTTGCAAAATTTAGAGTTAAATTGGAAGATTCATGATCACTCAAAGTTGACCTTTGTTTTGCTTGAATCAAATTCGAATTTATTGAGGCAAAGACCAGAAGTTCTACATTGGCCGATTAAGCTCTCGAGCAACATGCTACTCAAACATGTTATTGAGTAAAAGTACTAGAAGAAATAAAGAAATAAAAAGTCATTATCAGATGTTACTCGAGTCTGATCAAGCAACTACGTACTCGATCACTTTATCGAGTTCTTGGTACTATCTCTTCAATTCTTCTATTTTATCCTCATATGCATTATTAGGGTTTTATCATTAACATGTTGGATAAATGGTTTTTAGATAACGTTATTGATAAACATATTTATCAATCACTTGGTCGATAACTGTTAAGTTTTATCGATCACGTGATAGATAATTTACTCTGCTCAATAACTTGCTAGATTGATCGATGAACTGATCGATCATTGGTATAGCTGCTTAATATAAGATGTTGTAGGAAATAATCAATCACTTAATCGATCAGACCTTTATCGATAACTTGTTTGAATATTATATGTCATCTTACTTCTGGTTAATCAATAAAGTGTTCTGTCAAAAGCATTCGTTCAAAATCTTTTATCGATCAACTGATCGATCAAACATTTATCGATCAAATGATCGATTAATATCTTTACTGCATTAACTTACGTTGAACCATTTTTTCCATCACCTAATTGATCATTGATTTATCGATAAAATGATCGATCATCCAATTTCCTGAAACTCCTGTTTTCACATAACGTGATCGATCAAGATTTTTCCTAGCATTTCTGAAATAAGTTTTCAGCGGTAATTTATTGATCACTTAATCGATTAAGCTTTAATCGATCATTTACTCGATGATCGTATATTCTATGACTTATCTGAGAAAATCTGTTTTACACATTTTATCGATCAGTTTTCCTATCATTCATTTATCGATAAAGTATTCGATCAACATATTTTGAAAATATATTTATCTTATTCTTAACTTTATCGATAACATGACCGATCAAATATTTTTTGATCATCTGTTCGATCATTGCACCTATTCATTTTCTAGCAGCTTTTCACAATGATCTTTAAATCCTATTTTCTTTTCATCTTCAAGCTTTTCTCAGCCTTCCTTTAACATATAACTCTTTGTTGAAAAGACACGAAGGCAAACGAAACTTGAAAGGGAGTAACCTTGTATATTTCATTTGGAGTTCATTGTGTTCATGCTTCATCATTTATCGATCATTTGTTTGATCATCATATGATCCATAATGAACTCGATAAATGCATACAATTGTTGAATCTATCTCTTTATTAATTAATCGATAATATAATCGATAAAAGAGTTATCGATCAAGACATAGATCAAGTAAGTTTATCTTACTTTCTGAATATCTGAATATCTAATGATTGATTACATGTTCTCCAACCTATTGTTTCTAAGATTATCAGATACTTATCACTTGATTTGAGAAAGATTATTTCAGGAAAAGAGCCACAAAGAATTTATGATGTGAAGAATCAACTTTTGTCAGAAGCTTCCAACGGCTAATTCCAACGGTCATATTCTTCGAGCCAAACGGGAAGAAAATGCTCAACGGTTAAGTACCCAACATCATCTATAAATAGAAGAGCATTCAAAATAGAAGAGAGAAGAGTCTGAGCTTACAACATCAAATGCTAAAATGCCGAATCAACATATTCTCATTTAGAGCTCCAAAAGAAAACTCCCTTTCTCTATACTTTAAAGACTATAGCATATGTATTCGTAAGATAGAGAAGAGAGTTTCCCAAAAGTGCTTAAGATTCATCTATCACTTCTTTGAGAGAAGAAATATTCAATCTTCATTATCATTATTAGATTGTATCCTTACGGTGAGTAAGGGGGAGTATTTACCTCAGTGTGAGGTTGCTGTTGAATAGACTGATTAGTCTAAGGATTGTAAGTGGCATTGCAAGTACTTGGATCAAACTTGTGGTTGTAGTGGTTCTCAAGTACCCGTTATAAACTTGAGGTAGATAGTGGATTGAAAATCTCAGGGGGAGCCTGGGGACTAGACGTAGGTCAATGAGGATCTAACTAGGATAAATTACAGTTTGCATCTTCTCTTCCCTTACTTCTTTATATTTCCAGCTAAAGCATTTTACTACTATGATTATACTTATGTCAATTCATTGTTCTTATACTCAGAATTTCTTATAAATTTCATTACATTATGAAAATGTTTTTAATTTTAATCAACACCTAATTCACCCCCTCTTAGGTGTTCAGCCATTCTTACATTTGGTATCAGAGCAGGTCACTTGTTTAAAGGATCTAACGATCTCAAGTGCAAAGATCATGGCTGATTTTGAAGGTTTTGATTATACAATTCCACCATTTCTCAAAGATATTGATTTTTGGTTTTGGAAAGCTCGTATGATATGATTTTTGAAAACTATTGATTTTGATATGAGATATGTTTTTACAAATGATTTTATTTTTAAACGAAGAAAGGATTGGACCGAAAAGGAAAAGAAAATGTTTTCTTTAAACATTCGAGCAATGAAAATTCTGTATAGTGCTTTAACTGAAACTGATTATGAGAAAATCAGATTTTGCTCTACTGCCAAGGATATTTTGGATACTCTTGATTCTTGTTATACTTATAACACTTGTGTTGAAGTTAAATGTGAAGATAGTTCACTTGAGACTGATCAAGAAAAGAATACACAATCATCCACTCTCAGTGAACAAATGGAAGTCGAGATCAAAGAAGGTGAAATCACACAATACTTCCATAAGCCTATCAACATAGAAGAACAAGAGGAAGATGAGCATCAAGAAGAGCTCAGTATGGATGAATATGATGAATCATTATTTGGAGCTCAAAATGCACTTAAGGTAAACAGTCCCAATTCTTCTCGTGCATTACTTGTGAAAAATGAATTTGAAAGTTTGCATAAAACTGTTGTTCGACCAGACATTGATTTTGTTTTCAAAAGTAAAAATATTTTTAATCATGTTGGAAAATTTACTGGGAAGAAAGAACTTACAAAGAGAAATCATTTGAGATTGCATTCTTTTGATCAACACAATATTTGCATAAAATGTCATAATGGATATTATTATGTTATTTGCAATTATTGTGGTAAATCAGGTCACATTTCTCATGCATGCTATTTTAGAAGAAATCCTAATGTGAGAAATAAATTTGTTTGGGTTCCTAAAGGACAAGTAAGGTCCAATGCTAACACTCAAGGACCCAAAGCAAAATGGGTACCAAAATGTCCTTCTAGTATTTTAATTTTGCAGGATATTTCTAAGAATAGACATATTGGCCCAAAGAAGAAGAAAGTGCTTAAGAGAGCTACTCATATGATCAATAAGAGAACTCTTAGAGCACCCATTGCTAGAACTACAAAGTCCAATCATCAGAAGCAATGGATACAAGCCAAAGGAGTACGTTGCACCTTAAGGATGGACTACCACAGTGTAAAATTTGATTACCTTGAGGAGAACAAGAAAGGGAGGATCTCTTAAGCATTAAGTAGAAGATTTCTCGAGGCTACATTTTATAACAGAACATTGCAAGCACCCAGAGTGAGGAATCAAAAGTCTCAACCTCATAGAAAGATGCATTGGGTATGCAAAAGCAATCCTTCAAGTACCTAAGGAAGAAGGGAGAAAGCCTTTCCTCAAGATTGTGACCACAAAGGAATTGATGACCAAATCTTGAGAAAGCTGATCTGGTATGGATTTTGGTGCTGAATGTGGAAAGAAGAAAAATCAACACTAATCCATTAAAATCAAGCAAGCTGTCACAAGGACAAGAGAAAATATGGTGATATCTAATCTTTACCCTTTACTGTGCTGATATGAAATTCATATCTGGGTAATGAATACTTGTTCCTTGTTGCATTCCATTAGGAATCAATCTTTTATGATCTTCAAATTATTTACCGATTACTAAATGGACCAAAAATAGAATTGTGCATAGTTTTCTATGTGTTTGTATTTTCAAATGCACAATCCAAATTTTTTAAAACTCATTGTGAAAGTGCATACAAATGATTTGAAAGATATTCATTTTTTTTCACATTCAAATGATTTTCAAAATTGGAAGTTAATATTTTGAGTGCTAAAAGTCAGAAATGCTTCAGATCATTCTAATAGAGTTTTCTCTATCTCTAACGTGTTAATTCCTGATCTTAATGTGCTATCCTATACTTGAACTCCTAAATCCTATTTTTCAATGAGTTAGACCTTCAGTCTAACAAGTCAACCATCTATGTGAGTTTCAAGTCTATCTTTACAGAAAGATTCCAATACGTCAAAGCCTTATGCTTAATGTGTTTATCCTTATTGACTAAGTTATTCTAAGCACGATTATGTGATTAACTATTTCAATGGAATGACTTATATAGCTTCTAGAACGTATTTAACCTGCTAGTCATTTGGACTAACAAGTTAATGTATTTCATTATTCAAAAATCCAGTATTTGAGTGTGAGCAAAATCTTTGAACCTCCATCGTGGAAAGCCTTTCGGCTAACATCTTATCCATATGACTTTTACTCTCAAAAAAACTCTCTAATGTGTTAATACTATTGTTTGACATGTTATCCAATCTGATCTTACAAATTGAAGCTATATGATATTTTTCCTCAATTTGTTGACTTCTACATTTTCTTGAACAAAAGTATTTGCTTTTAACAAGTTTTTCTTTAAAAACTTTGTTTTCAACATTCATGTTTTAAATAAGTGCATTAAAAATCTTATTTCAAAAGAAGCATTATTTACCTTCTAGCTTCATGTGCATATTTTTACACAATGCTCATGATTTGAATAAATCCTCACTTTCAAATTCATGATCATTCATAGCCAACTTGTTTTCATACAAGCTTTTAGTTTTTCATAAAGTTGATTTGATCAGATCTGATTTCAAAAGAATTTATGATTGATGATCTTTTAGTTATAAAATCTTCTGATACCTTCCTTGCTCAGAAATCATATGGTTTAATCCATATAAGAGCATGAGAGTTATTGTAGCTAACATGGTGTGGACCCAAGAGAAGTTGAGTATCGAAGAACTAATATTTATATTGTAGGTATCCTAAAGAATTATAAGATAAAATTCTATTGATGGAGATGTCAATGATGGGAGAATTAAATTTCTTCCTCGACTTGCAAATCAAACAGAAGAAGAATGGGATCTTCATATCTCAAACAAAGTATCTCAGAGAACTTCTGAAGAAATTAAATATGATCTGGAGCAAGCCAAGAGTGCAGATACACCTATGAGCTCAACCATATCGTTGGACGCGGACGAGAATGGCAAGGATATGAACTTGACTAAATATAGAGGGATGATTAGATCATTACTCTACCTCACAACAAGTAGACTAGATATTCAGTTTAGTGTGGGAATGTGTGCCAGAGATCAATTAGCTCTCAAGCAATCATATGAAGAAGCCGTCAAGAGAATGCTCAGATATCTTATCAGAACACCAAATCTGGGAATATGGTATCCAAATAAAGGAGCATAATATCTAATCAGATACTCAGATGCTGATCACAGAGGATACAAAATAGACAGAAAAAGCACCAGTGGACAATGTCAATTCCTAGGAGGCTGTCTTGTTTTGTGGTCTAGTAAGAAACAAAACACTGTGGCCATATCTTCTACAAAATCAGAATACATTGCCACTGCCAGCTGTTGTGCTCAGATTTTATGGTTAAAACAATAATTACAGGATTTGAGAATCAAGTTAAAGGAAATCTCAATTCTGTGTGACAACACAAGCACAATCAGCCTGTTTAAGAATCCAATTCATCATGCCTGAACCAAGCATATTGATGTTTAACATCACTTCATTCGTGACTATGTTCAAGAGAAAGATGTGAAGGTAGAATTCATTCCTACAGAGTATCAAATAGCAAACATTTTCACAAAGCCTCTCGACCATCAGAAGTTCAATTACTTCAGAAGAGAATTGGGAATGGTAAATCCCCATGAGTTGTAAGAAACATCACATTACTTCTTTAATTTGAGTATTTATATTTAAAGTTTGATGATTAGGAAACTAACTTAAGTACCGGAGTAGATAGAAATTTGTTTTGTAGGAAGCTCTGTTCGAACGCTGAAAAACATAGGTGCATAGAGTAGGGTGTAATTGATGAAGGCATCAATAATCATACCTTGAAGACACCTTACTTTATTGATCACCTAATTGATAAAACCAAATTATGGATCAGCTCATTGATCAACAGGGTATATGAAACCGACCAGAAATGATGGGGAGCAGAATTATGGATAACCTGATCCATTACCTAATTATCGAACAATTATCGATCAACAGCAGAGTAGAACTCCTCAGTCAAATCAATCAAATGGGTAAGAATTATCGATTAATTGATCGAATAACTGTTAATCGATCACATGATCGATCATCTCAGACAGGTATGACTTCTCACTGCAAAAATTATTCATTATATATTCGATCAATTGCTTTTTTGATAATGTGATCTATAATTATGCCTTGTGTTGCTACTATTCTTATTCAATCATCCTTAGTCTCCACCCCATCAATTTCTTATTAAAGGAGAACTTCTCATTGACATGTGTCTTATATCTTAAAAGCTCATCTCCTTTGTCAAAATAGTATACTCATCTGCATTCATTGTCAAATGATTAGTTTTGATGATGAGTTGCTTTCACTTTTTCCTTTTCATGACCCAATTCGAAAACAATTTATAGAAAGGATTATGTATACATTTGATATTAGATTGTACTAACTATTCTCCTCGCAAGAATTTGTTGAATTCATAACAGGAGAATTTGTGCCATGAAAGAAACTCCTCACTGGACTACAAGGAAAAATTATCAAATTTGAGGATTGATAATTTCATGCGCAATCAAGATATAGAGAAAAGAGAAAGTGACTAAAGATAGAAAGATTGTTGACATCAACCTTCAAAGTATAATCACCAATGCCAATATGAATGAGTGTTAAGCCTGGCAATGGATTTCATGGATCAATTTATCAACTTGCCGAATTCAAATGAGCATTTCTAAACCCTCTCTTTTATAATTTATGAATATTGGTATCATGGTTTGCATCACACTAAGAGAGAAGGATGATATATTACCCCTCACATGAGAGCTATGTCATGTTTAATATCCTTCAAACTTTTTGTTGATGTCAAATAGGGGGAGAGATAGGCATGAAAAATATGTTGCATCTAATTTGATTTTATTTCATCCATATTTTTCACAAAGGATTTGCCATCATCAAAAAAGGGGAGAATGTTAGATATGATTAGTTTTGATGATGTCAAATAATGGAGCAAAAAGTTTGCATAAATTATTTATCTCATATTTTGACTAACTACTGTACTTAATATCTTGTGTAGTTTTCTCAAGAAAAGAAAGGAGTTATTATGTTGAGTCTTGAGTTATGGAGATATGATCAAGAAGAAGAAGAAGAAGAGAGATTAAGAAAAGAAGAACATACAAGATCAGATAGAAATATCAAGATTCAAATTCATAGATTTGATGTTGGAGGTTGCTATACTCAATGAGAAGTTTGAATGGCTTAATCGGAAGCTAAAATGTACAACCGGGAAGTTATACCATCATATATTGAGTCACCATTCATATAAACATTGAAAATAAGCTGCAAAGGTGATTTTCAAGGGCATTTATTGATCAGCCATTTATCGATCAAGTTATTGATAAAACACATATTCTGTTATGCTCTGCTCTTCGTTCAGCTCTGACATAGGTTCGGTATTTCTCTAATATCTCTCAAACCACAAATTTGTTTGAGGTAAAAGTTGATTCATATGAAACTACACTCAGAAAAAAGTTCATGGACACAAAAATCACCTTCAAAGAGTTTCATATGAGGGAGATATGTTGTTCGAAACATTGCAGTAAGGATTAACGCCTTTATTCCAACCTTCAGTCACTATGATGAACATAACTTTGCAACCGCAATGAATTTTGGGGTGATTCTTGTTGTATTAGAAAATAGACTCAAAGAGCTTTCTGGGGATAGGTCATTTGCAAAATTTAGAGTTGAATTGGAAGATTCATGACCACTCAAAATTGACCTTTGTTTTGCTTGAATCAGAATTTGAATTTATTGAGGCAAAGACCAGAAGTTCTACATTGGTCGATTAAGCTCTCAAGCAACATGCTACTCAAACATGTTTTTGAGTAAAAGTACTAGAAGAAATGAAGAAATGAAAATTCATTATCAGATGTTACTCGAGTCTGATCAAGCAACTACGTACTCGATCACTTTATCGAGTTCTTGGTACTATCTCTTCAATCTATTTTATCGTCATATGCATTATTAAGGTTTTATCATTAACATGTTGGATAAATGGCTTTTAGATAATGTTATTGATAAATGTATTTATCGATCACTTGATCGATAACTGTTAAGTTTTATCAATCACGTGATAGATAATTTACTCTGCTCAATAACTTGCTAGATTGATCGATGAACTGATCGATCATTGGTATAGTTGCTTAATATAAGATGTTGTAGGAAATAATCAATCACTTAATCGATAAGACCTTTATCGATAACTTGTTCAAATATTATATGTCATCTTACTTCTGGTTAATCGATAAAGTGTTCTGTCAAAAGCATTCGTTCAAAATCTTTTATCGATTAACTGATCGATCAAACATTTATCGATCAAATGATCGATTAATATCTTCACTGCATTAACTTACGTTGAACCATTTTTTCCATCACCTAATTGATCATTGATTTATCGATAAAATGATCGATCATCCAATTTCCTGAAACTCCTGTTTTCACATAACGTGATCGATCAAGATTTTTCCTAGCATTTCTGAAATAAGT
Organism: Neltuma alba; assembly: GCF_004799145.2. Classification (NCBI taxonomy): domain Eukaryota; kingdom Viridiplantae; phylum Streptophyta; class Magnoliopsida; order Fabales; family Fabaceae; genus Neltuma; species Neltuma alba. Next base: position 135,184 of record NW_021632513.1, read on the forward strand.
TTTTAGTGGTAATTTATCGATCACTTAATCGCTTAAGCTTTAATCAATCATTTACTCGGTCATCGTATGTTCTGTGACTTATCTGAGAAAATTTGTTTTACATCTTTTATCGATCAGTTTTCCTATCATTCATTTGTCGATAGAGTATTCGATCAACATACTTTGAAAATATATTTATCTTATACTTAACTTTATCGATAACATGACTGATCAAATATTTTTCGATCATCTGTTCGATCATTGCACCTGTTCATTTTCCAGCAGCTTTTCACGATGATCTTTAAATCCTATTTTGTTTTCATCTTCAAGCTTTTCTCAGCCTTCCTTTAACATATGACTCTCTATTGAAAAGACACGAAGGCAAACAAAACTTGAAAGGGATTAACATTGTATGTTTCATTTAGAGTTCACTGTGTTCATGCTTCATCATTTATCGATCATTTGTTTAATCATCATATGATCCATAATGAACTCGATAAATGCATACAATTGTTGAATCTATCTTTTTATTAATTAATCAATAAAAGAGTTATCGATCTAGACATGGATCAAGTAAGTTTATCTTACTTTCTGAATATCTGAATATCTGATGATTGATTACATGTTCTCCAACCTATTGTTTCTAAGATTATCATATACTTATCACTTGATTTGAGAAAGATTATTTCAGGAAAAGAGCCACAAAGAATTTATGATGTGAAGAATCAACTTTTGTCAGGAGCTTCCAACGGCCAGTTCCAACGGTCATATTCTTCAAGCCAAATGGGAAGAAAATGCTCAACGATCAAGTACCCAACATCATCTATAAATAGAAGAGCATTCAAAACAGAAGAGAGAAGAGTCTGAGCTTACAACATCGAATACTAAAATGTCGAATCAACATATTCTCATTTAGAGCTCCGAAAGAAAACTCCCTTTCTTTGTACTTCAAAGACTGTAGCATATGTATTCGTAAGATAGAGAAGAGAGTTTCTCAAAGGTGCTTAAGATTCATCTATCACTTCTTTGAGAGAAGAAATATTCAATCTTCATTATCATTATTAGATTGTATCCTTACGGTGAGTAAGGGGGAGTATTTACCTCAGTGTGAGGTTGCTGTTGAATAGACTGATTAGTCTAAAGATTGTAAGTGGCGTTGCAAGTACTTGGATCAAACTTGTGGTTGTAGTGGTTCTCAAGTACCCGTGATAAACTTGAGGGAGATAGTGGATTGAAAATCTCAGGGATGCTTGGGACTAGACGTAGGTCAGTGAGGACCGAACCAGGATAAATTACAGTTTGCATCTTCTCTTCCCTTACTTTTTTATATTTCCAGCTAAACCATTTTACTACTGTGATTATGCTTATGTCGATTCATTATTTTTATACTCAGAATTTCTTATGAATTTCATTACAAAATAGGGCATAATCTTTTAATTTTAATTAACACCCAATTCACCTCCCTCTTGGGTGTTCAGCCATTCTTACAAAATAGGACATCATCTTTTATTTATTTCATGCCTTACGATCACTTGGCACATGCCATTATTTATAGGCCACAAGTCTTTAAATTCTTTTTCAAAAGTTAAACAAGGAATAAATTTGCATAATTATAGGATATATAACACTTGAAGATTATGGGTATTAATCATAAAAAACTCCCAAGAAGCCATTCATATTGTAGGTTATATGGCTTTAAGTGTTAAATGCCAAAAGATAACTTTTGAAAGTATAGACATCTATGTCACACCTTCATTTTAAATCCTATTATACGTCCTTTAGAACCGTTTGGAATCATTACATGATGCTCAAAGTAGGTAAAAACCAAAATTTAAATTTTTGACTTCGGTTACTATTCTTGTAATCCCTAAAAATCGGGTCAACTTTGAAAAATCATAACTAAATGTAGAAAAATAAAAATAGAGTAGTTTCAAGCCTCACGTGAAGCTTATGAAATGGTCTACATAGGAAAAATATTCAAAGGTATCCATTTCTCACAGATCAATACCAATTTCCACGTAATTATGTACTGTTCATTTGGTAAATTCTGAAATTTTTAGTATTTTTGCCCAACTTTTAAAGGGCATAACTCTTTCCAAAAAATTCCAAATTTAATGATCTACCACTTGATTTAAAGCTAAAAATATGATCTATTAGTCTACCAAATTTCTAATCCAGATTCGAACATTTGCTATTTATTTCGTATGCACCAAGTTTGGTCCTTTTTAGTCAAAGGTTATCCCCTAATTACCTTTGTATTGGCTCTTTCATAACCCTTTTACCCATCCTTAATCATTTGGGGCTTAATACAAGTTTGAACATACATTCTACTATGCTTTCACATGTTTAAACATAGACATACATGCTTGGCTCCCCTTAGGAGCTATTATCCAACAAACATTTCCAAAGTCATAATATTACATAACAAGTTCCAAAATTTACACTAGGGCACATTAATTGTTCATTAGGCCTCCGGGACAATTTCTTTGCCTTTGCCCTTGCTTGCACTTCCTCCTAGATGGTGTTAAACATAAGAGTGAGATTCAAAGAAATCCTAGTAGCACAGAATCACAATTATCATGCATTCCTGCAAAAACTACGTGCAATGCTTTTATGCATTTATCTTGTTTATATGTTCATGCTTTTATGCCATGGAAATTAAGCTATCATACACATATTCAATGGAAATAATTCCAAGGCAACATAATTGAAACATTGCAATCAACATTTGCAATAAAGCTTAGTCACATCATGGCACACATTGCACACATTCACATTAACACATCAATGTAAGCAAGAAAACAATCAAAGTGTAATTCAATGCTACCTTTTGGCACTTGGTCCTTGATTTCCTTTAAATTCAAGATGTTTTATTGAGGATTTGGCAAGGTACCTATCAAACCAACACCAATGCGAATCATTCAACAATTATTCAAACACATTCCCTATTACTTAAACATTAAACCCTTTTTCTTTGAATTTTTGGCCAAATCGTTTTCCTTTTGATTCAAGAAACCTTCTTGGCCATTCCTACATGGCTTTTCATGTAGAATTCAAATATCAAATCAAATTTTACAAAATTAAATCCCTTCCTTAAGTTCTGGTTAAAACAGAAATGAAATTTTTTACAAGGGAAGATGTCCAAATTTCCAACTTTGATTTTTAATGCTTCCAAATTCAATTCCTCCATATAACCCTACACAAAAACACCCAAGGAGTTCAATGGAAGTATCAAAACCATCAAAATCTAATCATAAGCCCATGAACTCAAGATGGATGAACACTTCCTCTTAGGTTCATAAATTTTCACACTTGATTCCAATGAATTTGAACATACTTCTTTGGCACAACCTACACAAAATCACATTTCAATTTCATTGGAACCATTAAAACACATGGAATCCAATCCTATTTTTGAGTTCTTAGGCTGGGCCGAAACATTTTTCTTGCACCCTAAGAGGTTTTCTTTCCATAATCCATTCCAAAACAGCACCAAACACAATAACACAAGCTCATAATTCAAGTTACTATCCACTCCTAGGACTTTCAGCAAAACAGAAATAGAGCAGCACTTCTTCCTCAATTTTGTCATGGTTTGGCCATTGAAAAAGCATCAAATTAAAGCCTAAACATACCTTAAGGAGTCTTGGATTAAAGCTTGATGATTAACCTTGGATTGGAAGTGGTTTGAAGAGTGTTTGGAAGCCAAGAAGAAAATTGTGCAGAACCTCCCCTCTATTGTCCCAATTCTGTCCGAATTTTGAGTGCCTTGTGGGGGTATTTATAGACCTCATTTGCTGCCCAAAAACCTGCCTTTGGGAAGCTATTTCTTCCTCAAATTAAGTGCAAAGGTCAGCCAAAATGAAGAACAAATCCTAGCCACACATGTTTTAACTCACTTCCCAAGAGAGTTGATCCAATGGTTGAAAATTTGCCCAGCACACAAGCCACCTGTCCTGGTCAAGATGAGCACGAATTTGGGCCTTGTTGGATGCTAACTAAATGGTAAAAACTGATTAGGAAGTAAAGGAATTGGTTAGGGTAATTTTAAAAATTATTTGGTCACATAATACCTAATTTCTTGCCCCCTATTAGGGAAAAATAGCTAAGGGCTTCCAAAGTTCCATTTCTTTTCATGATAAATCCATATTTATTCCAAAATTGTGATCTAGAAGTTTTGGCAATTTTTCAAGGCCTCCAGATATTTATTTCACATTTTCTCCGAAATCGAGTCTTTACCGATAGGAATTCAGAAATAAATTCCCCATAATTTATTTCCTACATTTCCAATACTTGGAAACAATTTTATAAATTCATATATATATTCCTAGGGAGTGTATCCATAGTTTTACTTTAATTTTTGCAGTCCTTAGGTAATTAAAATAATTATATCACTTTAATTTCCCTTTATTTTTCCCTATTTTCCCAAAATAATTATTTTTTTGGGAATTTTCACCAAAATTTATTTTGGGCTATTCTCATTCCCAAAACATCATAGGTGACTCAAAAACCCCTAGTTCCACCTTTTTCTATTTTTAGGAAAATTTTGAGAACTTTTCTAAAAATTACCGTTTTGCCCCTAGGGACCTGATAAAGTCGGTTTCATCCCATTTTGGGTTTTCATGCTTTACTCATACCTTATACTTATCAATCATATCTCATTTCACACATTTCCATTACTAGGGTTCTAGATTTTGGGATGTTACAATCTACATTTAATGTTACAATATTTACAACACTTCCCCTTAGATGTCCACAAACAAATAATGTGTGTAACACCTTATCTTTGTACCCAATAATGTATCAAATAGAAGTATTTGGAACCATATTTGTTGGCCACAAAATTTGAAAATTAAGTTTTCAAAAATTTTGCTCTCAGGTTACTATTCACCGCAACCATTAAAATTTTGACCAACTTCAAAAACATAGTGATTCTAAGCTCTATTTGAAGCTCTATTAATGGTCTGAATGGAAAAATACCCATTGATCTCATTACCTTACCATTTGAGTCCAGTTTTAAGTCGAAGTGGTACTATTCATTTAGTCATTTTTTAATTTTTTAGAATTTAGGCCTAACTTTAGATAAACATAACTTTTTGTACAAAACTCTAATTTTAAAGAATTATAACTCATTTTAAAGATTAAAATGAGGTCTAGTATGTTTCCAAAATTTGTGACCAAAATCCGTAATTTGCTCAGATTCATGTGATTACCAAATTTAGCTCTCAATATGTCATTGTTTATCCCCTTTTTATGCAATTTCTTGGGAATTCTTACTTTTCTCAAATTATATAATCATAACTCAAACATAATGGCATATAAATATCACTTAGCTATATTTTGCATCACTTTAGAGTCACTGAGTCATACACACAACTGTTTACATTTTATACAAAACAAGTCTTGAGCACATAATTCATTATCATCTAAGGGAATCCTCATGCCAACTCCATGTTCTCTCTTTTGCCTCTTGATAACTCAACCCCTAAATATTATAATATAAATATGGAAGGAGTGAAATTTGTCACACCTTACTATTATATTGACTTTGGTTCCTTTCAAAACTATTTTAGACCACATTAGATGGTCTTGGACTCACTTTTTACCACAAAAACGCTAAATTTCGGATTTTTACTGTTCATCGGGTAAAAATCCAGTTTTTCTGGCTCAACTTCAAAAATTCATAACTTATTCCACAAAAATCCAATCGGGGTGGTTCAAAATTATAATTAAATATATTTAAGTCCTCTTTCAAGGAAAAATAATCTCATTTTCAAATTGATTATGCAAAAGCGTCAGGTTTTTGAGAAATGCAACACTGTCCATTTGCCAAAAACCCTTTTTCTCAGATTCTAACCTTTAACTTTGAAAAATCATTATAAATCGTATACTGGGCCATTTTTAACATATTAGCTATCAAATTGAAGCTCAAGAAGTTATCTTTCATTGTACAAAATTTAGTGAGTAAACACGTTTGGGACCATAATAAAAAATTCACGTGAACCAGACAGGGTCAGTGTGCTTACAGCACTGTTAGTGTAATATGTACATAACCAAAATGAGTTCACGAATTTTGTGGGTAAACCCCACAAATTAGCCTTCAATCTATAGCTTTCTCTTGGAGGATTCAGGCCCTAAAATGTTATGTTGCATTTGTGGAATGAGATTTCATTGAAATCCCAATAGCAAATTAACCAACTATAGCACCAACAAGCATTATCAACATGCACAATTATATTAACTACTATTGGTGAACTAGCATGCTTATCATTTGGCAAACTCAAACATGTAAAGGCCAAAGCAAGAAAGTGCAAAGAGTAGCCACATTATAATCAAGAAAGTCCAACCACATAATAGCAATTAATCATGCAATAATCAATAATGCTAAGTTAGTATTAGTAGCTAGGTTTAACTTGCTACCTTGCTCCAAAAGCTTTAGCGTTCTTTCCTTCTCCTTTTTTCCTTCACAAATATCAAACCCTAACAATGCAATCCATCAAAAAGGGCAACAAGAATCATTAACCAACCAAGAAAAAGCAAGAACATAAATAAAAAATGATTCTTGATCCATAATGTCACATCCAGCATTATGATAATTAGAGATAAGAAATATTCTCAAATTATTGAGGATTAAAAATAATAAGAAAAAGTCAAAGAATTTTGGTGGAAAATAATTACAGTAATTTTCTAAGCCAATTATAGGAAATTGACTAATTAAAGAAAATTGGTCAAATGTAAATAAGGAAAAATATTTTCGAGCCATGGAAAATTAAGAAAAAATAGGGATAATATCCTTTGAGAGTTATATGAAATTATAAAGTTGGTTTTATGACCAAATTACCCTTAGAGAAATTATAAGAGAATTTAAGGGTGATTTAGGCTAATTGAGGGATTTTATTTGGAAAATTCCAAATAAATATTTTAAGAGGAATAAAATTCTAAGAAAATTCCTATGAGATCCCAAGGAATTATAAGGAATTATGGAATTAAATGGAAATCCTCAAGTGTCCAAGATTTTTCCAAATAAATGTGAAAAGTGGAAAAATCCCTAAAGAGAAGGAAATTAATTTTCCTTTTTATTTAAATATTAGGAAATTAATTTTGAGACAAAGAGGGAAATTTGGGAAGATAATAATGAGGAGAATAAATTAAGGATCTGACAGAAAATAATTATAGAGACTAAGTTACTGTAATTATAGAATAGAAGTTAAACTCAGAGCCTAAAGTATACCGATAAAGCAAGATTGGTGTCTTGCAAATCCAAGGGATCCTATTGAGCCATGTGTCAAACTCTTGAAGGAGAAGATTTGAATTAGCCAAGTGTCATTCCATAAATAGAGAGGATTTTGACTTTAGTAATTAATTTCATTTGGAATTATGTTAATTAGGAAAGAGGAATCAAGACTTAGTAGGGTAATGACACTTGGACTATCATTAAAGAGGGTGGTTGAGATATTTTGAGCCAATTAATCAGCTCTTCCCTCCCCATTTTCAGACCCATATTTCGTGTAAGGGAGGAAGTGGAAGAAAAAGAGAGAGTTTGAGAGAAAACAAGAAGAAAGGGAGCACCTTTGGTCATTCAAGCAAGTTGCAAGGTTAGATCTTGGTACTAGAGGTGTTCTTACTTTGTTTTGTTTCATTTTTATGGTTTGAAATCTGTCTCTTCCCTCTCTTAATATGGACCGAACTAATTAATAAAAAGGGGAAAGAAGTTTTGATCATAACACTTGCTAAGACACAACAACACAAGCTAGATCCTAGTGTTGGCAAGTGAGTTTAAGTGATTTTAGAGCATTTTTCATGGTTGTTGTTGTGAGAGTTATTTTCGGCCAAGTGAAGAAATGGACCTAGGATGAGCTTTTCATTGTTTTAAGGCTTCCATGATGCTTAAAATGAGGAATGGTGTAGGGTAGACTAGAAGAAACAAGTGTTGGAAGCTTAAAAGCAAAGCTGAAAATTTTGGGTCAAAACCTCTAGTGGTTTGGTCAAGGTGTGGCTGGAAGAAGCAAATTTATTTTCATAAATCTAAGCCCATTTTTGGAATCTACATGAAAATCCATGTAGGAACAAGTTAAGGAGTGATTTTTAGGGTTAAAGAGAACCAAATCTAAAACTAGTGAACAAAGGAGGGAGCTTTATGGTTCAAGAATCATTTTGATGTATGTTCTTGCTTTTTCATGGTTGGATAATAATTCTTGCTGCCATTTTTGTTGGATCACATGGTTAGGGTTTGATATTTGCCAAGGGAAAGAGGAGAAGGAAAAAAGGCTAAGACTTTTGGAACAAGGTAGTAAGTTAAACCTAGCTACTACCACTAACTAGCATTGTTGATTATTGTATGGTTAATTACTATTATTGTGGTTGAGCTTTCTTGATTGTTATATGGCTGCTCTTTATAGTATCTTGCTTTGGCCTTTGCATGTTTGAGTTTTCCAAATGATAAGCATGTTAGTTCACCAATAGTAGCTAATATGATCATGCATAATAATGATGCTTGCTGGGTGTTATAATTGGTTAATTTGCTACTGGGATTTTCAAAAATCTCATCCCCCAAAAATAATGTAACATTTTAGGACCTGAATCCTCCAAGGGGAAGCTACAGATTGAAGGTTGATTTGTGGAGTTTAGCCACAAAATTTCGTGATAATATTTTGGTCATGTACATATTAAACTAACAGTGCTGGAAGCACACTGACCCTGACCGGTTCATGTGACTTTTTGATTATGTTCCTGAACGTTTTAAATCGTGAAATTTGGTATGATGAAATATGACATCCTAAGCTTCAAATTGATAGCTAATACGTTAAAAATGGCCTAGTATACGATTTATAATGATTTTTCAAAGTTAATGGTCAGAATCTGGACATCAGGGTTTTTGGCAAATGGACAGTGTTGTTTTCTCAAAAACCTGATGCTTTCTTATAAAGAATTGTAAAATGATATTATTTTTCCTTGAAATAGGACTTAAAGAGCTCTGAGTATAATTTTGAACCACCCCAATTGGATTTTTGTAGAATAAGTTATGAATTTTTGAAGTTGGGCCAAAAAAACTGGATTTTTACCCAATGAATAGTGAAAATCCGAAAATTAGCGTTTTTATGGTAAAAAGTGAGCCCAAGACCATCCAATGTGGTCAAAAATGATTTTGAAGGGAACCTAAGTCAATATTATAGTAAGGTGTGACACATAAAGCTCTCTCCTTTGTTCACTATTTTTGGAGTTGTTTCTCTTTAACACTAAAAATCACTTCTTGACTTATTCCTACATGGTTTTTTATGTAGATTCCAAATATATGCTTAGATCTAGAAAAATAAAACTACTTCTTTCAGCTACCTTTTGACCAAACCACTAGAGGACTTTAACCAAAAATCACAACTTTGCTTTAAAGCTTCCAACACTTGTTCCTTTTGATTTACCCTACACCATTTCTTATTTTAAGCACCATGAAAGCGTTAAAACATTGAAAAACTCATCCTAGGGTTTAGTCATTAACTTGGCTGAAAAGAATACTTAAAGAAACAACCATGAAAAATGCTTTAAAACAACCTATAATCACTTGCAAACACTAGGAACTAGCTTGTGTTGTTGTGTTTTAACAAGTGTGATGAACAAAACTCTCTTTCCCTCTAAATAATTAGTTCGGCCAGCATCAAAAGGAGAGGAGAACAGATTTTTCAAACATAAAAGAGAAAGAAAACAAGGCAAGAACACATCTAGGACCAAGAACTCACCTTAAATCCTTGATTGTATGATCAAAGGTGCTTGCCTTCCCTTGCTTTTCCCTCAAGACTCTCTCTTTTCTCTCCTTTCCTCCCTTGGCTGAAACTTACATCTAAAAATAGGGGAGAGAAGAGCTTGTTTAATGATCCAAAATATCTCAACTACCATCTTTAATGAGAGTCCAAGTGTCATTACCCTCTTTAATCTTGTTTTCTCTTTCTTAATTAACAAAATCCAAAAGAAATTAATTACCAAAGTCAAGATCCTCTCCATTTGAGGAGTGACACTTGGCAAATTCAAATCCTCTCCTTCAAGAGCTTGACACATGGCTCAATATGATCCCTTTGATTTGCAAGATACTAATCTTGCTTTATCAGTGTACTTTGGCTCTGAGTTTAACTTTCTTCCTAAAATTATAGTAGTTTTGCCTCTGTAATTATTTTCTGTCAGATCCTTAATTTATTCTCCTCATTTTTATCTTCCCTATTTTCTCTCTTTGCCTCAAAATTAATTTCCTAATAATTAAATAAAAAGGAAAATTAATTTTCTCCTCTTTAGGGATTTTTCCACTTTTCACCATTATTTGAAAAAATCTTGGATACTTGAGGGTCTTCATTTAATTCCATAATCTCTTATAATTCCTTGGGGTCTCATAAGAATTCTCTTGGAATTTTATTCCCCTTAAAATATTTATTTGGAATTTTCCAAATAAAATCCCTTAATTAGCCTAAATCACCCTTAAATTCTCTTATAAATTATCTAGGGGTAATTTGGTCATAAAACCAATTTTATAATTTCATATAGCTCTCAAAGGATTTTATCCTTATTTTTTCTTAATTTTCCAAGGCTTGGAAATATTTTTCCTTATTTAAGATTTGACCAATTTTCCTAAATTAGTCAAATCTCTATGGTTGGCTTGGAAAATTACTAGAATTATTTTCACCAAAATTCTCCTTATTATTTTTAATCTTCAATAATTTGAGAATATTTCTTATTTCTAATTATCATAATGCTGGATGTGAAAAAATTTCATAGAAATCTTAGTAGCAGTGAATCACGACAAAATGTTAATAATGCAATGCATATGATGCTATATACCAATGCATATCTCATGCATATCCTTTCATCACCATGTCATGGAAAGGAAGCATGCCATTATGCCATTTCATTTCATAACTCAACTATACATATTGCCAAGGCATCAAATGTAAAGAGTTCCACACATCACAACACATCTAGCTTAACTGCCTCATGGCATAACTTAAATAGCAAATAACACACAAAACAAGTTAACAAGTTCTTACTACCTCCTTAAAGTCTTAACTCTTGCCTCCCTTCCTTGGTCTTGAAGTTCTCTTCTTGAAAATGCTGAATGCTTATCAAACATTCAGTAAGGCATTCTTACTCACAATTTAAATCAACACATTCATACCTAATCTTCTTTAATTTCACATTAACTTCTAACTTTTGAGCTTGGTTTTCAATTTTTCTAAAATTATTCCCATATGCTATTTCCACATGATTTTTCATGTAAAATACATTTTCAAGATCAAAATAATCAAAATCAAACTCCTCCCTACTCAAACTGACTTGGCCGAAACCTAAGGTCTTAGAGTTCAAATTTTTAATTTTTAATTTCAATGCTTCTAAACGTATTTTCTCATCTTTACCCCATACAAAATTTCATTCTAAACTCTTTAGAAGTATCAAAATCATCAAAATTCAACCTTAAGGCACAAACCCTAGCTTGGCCAAAAATTACAAGAATTGGAAGGAGTTGATTTCAATCAATTTCTGTCATAAAACCACTTGATTCTTTCTGTATTCTAGCTTGTAATCCTTATTCTAGCATTAACTTCATCTTGTTATTATTCAATCAATTTCATACAACACTATACCTTAGGGTTTCAAGCTTCCAAAATCCACCAAAACCCATTATCAAACTCAACAACACAAAGAGTAACATATACTATATCAAAATCTACAATCTTATCCTGTGTTGGAGCTTGATCTTGTTTGGTTTCCCTTGCTCTTTCTCTTCTCCTTCTTCCTTTTTAGTTTTGGTCTCTCCTCTCCTTTTCTATTAGATTGGTTGAAATCTTAGCCTAAATGGGGAGGGGGGTATTTATAAAATTTTCTTAAATCCTAGTCTTTGATCTTTTGTGTATGTGACTTAATCTTGGCCATTCATTTAATTTCTTTGGCCATGTGTCCCTTACCTTCTTGACTCTTGCCACCTAACCCTCTTAGGTATCCCCTTTATTCAATATAAGTGCCACCTCATAGGACACATCACATGCCACCTATTGCACATGTTAAGAAAGCATGATATTTTATTACATAATTCTATTCTTCCAAACTTAACCCTTAACAAAATGTATTATTCTATTCATGTCTTGTCATTTTGCATTAAAATAGGGAGGAGAATGGGGAGAAATTCGTGCAAAATGTAAGCCCTATGTATTACCCCACCTATCAGGCTATTCTGCACTATATCAAGTACTTTTTTAGGTCCTAACTTACTTAGTACCACTAGGACATATTCTGACACCCTTTGTTCATCACAATTAATCTCACATGGCATTATATAACATGACCGAATTCTTTCTATCGGTTCGTAACTTTGAGAATCTGTCTGTAGGTATCAATATTACCTTTTCATCACAGGAAATTTGTCTAATTTGTCTAAGTCAAAGGTCAACCCATAGACGGTTTATTTTGATTTTCCTTGGATAGTATATAAACAGGCTTTAAATTCTATTAAAGCTAATCTCTTTGCTTTCTAAGGACAGAATTATTTTTAAAACCTGTGATAATTTCTTAGATATTATTCTCCATTATTCTCTAATTATCTGAGGCCTCTACATATTTTAAATAATTTACTTTTGGGTATTACACATAATTAGCCAAAACCCTGGGATTTCCCCAAATTCCTTTCAGGGGTACTTTTGTCATTTTTAGCCTCATACGAGCCTCTAGACCTCATTCCTATTTTTCTGAAATATTTAGACCTACTTCCGTCTATGCTCATTCTTTAGTCCAAAATTTTTCAAATTTGTGTTTAGGTCCCTGCTTGGGTTTAGCCTCAGGAATCCTCTTACTAAGGTTTCTAACATATCCTCTAGCCCTTTATCATCTCAACTCTTCATATTCGACCCCTTAAGACTTTACTAGAGTCTTTATCTTTTATTTTTCTCAATCCTAGACACTTTGTAATTTAGTCTATGGGAATCTCTTTGTTTCTCTAGGGAACTTTTGGGACTCTTGCTAGAAAGGGTCTGATAGCCTTCACATATTGGGCAATTTTTCATGTACCTCTAAGCAGAAGTTTGCAACGTCACAATGTGTCTCATTAAGACCTTGCTAGAAATAACCTAATAGGGGTAAAAACCTAATGAAGGAAAGAGTACACAATATATATATTGAAACTACCTTTTTAAAAACCTTACTATGAAAATCCCATGGGATAAAATCTTAGTTAAGGAAAGAGTCCAATATGATTGATTTGACCAAGATTTACTATATTAATGAATGTCTAATTGCATGTTTTTACGGGATTTAGTTGGTTTAAAATGCATGTCTTGATATGAATTGTAGTAATTTATAACTGTGAGTTTGATTTCTTATTAAGCACTTTGTAGGGGCAAAACTGTCAAATTGTGCATCATTTTAATTAATCGTCACTTACAAAATTGAATTGGATATTACAAATGCTTAATTTGATTTTTAGGTCAAAGGTCAAGTGAAAAATATCTCCAAAGGACCTAAGTTCAAGAAAATCACAGTCAAGGCCCAACAAATTGAAGGAGTTCCAGAAAAAGGCCAACTAAATACAGCTGTTCGTTTTGATTAGTTGGTCACGATGAAATGGAACTTTAGTCATGACGAAAAGGACACTGACATAGAATCAAGTTTTAAACCTTAGATTACGATTTTGGGAAAACATATCACACGAGCCAGTCGCCAATCACCATCTAGACACTTCCATTTTCGTCTCCTAAGGTTCTCCAAGTGTTCTTGAGGTTCTCCTATTGATTTCCACCCATTCTCACTCCCTTTGCCCCTCATTCCATCACTCTTCTACATCATCCATCATCCATCTTCATCTGTTATGGCTGGTGTAGTGATTTCAGAGCTTGGAAGAGCTGTTTCTGAAGTTATGAGAGGCTAGAACGTTTTGTCCCAAGGAGTTTTGATGAGGGCCTGAGCTTGGGACTTAATTTGGAGAGTTTTACTTCATCTTTTTCAATAGTTTAATAGCATTTCAGTTGTTCTTAGTTAGAATTTTTGTGTTGTTGTTAAAGCTGAACTTCAATGATATGATCTTGTTATTTTGGATTAGATTCTAAGAATTTATGCCTTGGTATTTGTTTCGTAATGAGAATTTTGCATTTAGTCTTGTGAATTTGATTGGTGTTCAATCGAAATTCAGTTTTGATTAAGTGTGGTGCCTTGCTAGCATAATTGGTTATTGTGTTCAAGTTATTATTACCATTGCATCAATCTCACCAAGTGTGCATTTGTGAGGGTGGTTAGTTTTGTTGTGAATCTTTGGGTCAAAGGTTTCATTAGCATACTAATTTTCCTAAGTTTGGAAGGTTTTCTAAACTATCTAAGTTTGGTTTTCAAGTAAACTCCCAACATAATTTGAAGTGATAAAGGCGTAATCAATTCTCCAAGGGGCATTTTTATCAATTAAGTTTACAAACTATCCATTTCATTACTTTCTTGTATTATTGTTTTAATTCACCAAAAGGAAAAGACTAAAAAGACTTTTCTACTTTATATTTGATTTTATTGCAACTTAATTCAATTTTACAATCCCCCTGATTTTATCTTGTCGCACTGTTTTGTCACTTAGATTATATAGGAATGATTCAGGCTCTGCCAAGTAAACACGACTGAGATTGTGCCCCTGTAATGTATTCCTATCCAGAACTAAATTGTTTTTGAGAGCCCATAAGGACTAAGGCTTCATTAAACTAGCGCCATTGCCGGGGAGCCATTGATTTGGTTCCTCATATAATTTGGGTGTCAACTTAGGTGCTAAGTTTGGGTTCAAACCATGTGATCGAGGCTATCTAGTAGTTGCATTTGCATTGTAGTTGTCTCAAAGTCTTTAGTGTTGAGCATAGTGTTTGTTTCTTTTGAATAGAAAATTTTCAGAAAACTCATAAATATCTTGATTTCCTTTAAGTTTTGCATTTGCATTTCTTTTGTTAGTTCATTAGATTTCTTGCGTTAATGCTATGGTTGCTAGTTGGTTATTGCAATTTTTTTATCTTTGTGTGGCATCAATACTTCTAGTGTTGTTAGTTGCTCTGTTTTTGTTGTTGCCCTGTTTTGAAGTAGATTCTATCAAGATTTTTAGTCATGACCAACATTTGTCTTACCGCGACAAACTGTCATCGCTTTTCTTGGTTTGCTTTGGTGAACTTTTTCGTCGCAACCAACTTAAGTCTTGTTATGACGAAAACCCCTTTTTGGGCTAAAAATTTGTTTCTAAGTCTTGGCTAATACATACTCTCTCCACATTTCATTTGTGTGTATAGTTATACTCATTCATCATTCATTCGTACCATATACTTTTGCACCCTATTCATTCATCAATTTTATTTGAATTGCTTTGTGTGCAAGGAATTTTATATCTCTTGACTGTGCATGCGAAGAAGGACTAAACCTTTAGCGCCTTGTCAACCTGAATTAGAGAGACATTTAAGGAGGTTGAGGAGAGAGCGTAGGTTAGCAACCATTAATCCCTACGATTCTGACCCACCCATTAGTGGAGAAGAGGAAAACCTAGTAGATACACTCGTAGAAATCCCGATCATGAAAGGTGCAAGGGGTAATGGGATGAACCCGAATGACCTTAGGCAAAATGAACCAACTGGGGCCAATGGGTTGAATGGTAATGGACATTAGGGAGCCGGTGAGAATATAGGATTCAATGGTACTAATAGGCCACAAAAAGGGAGAACCATTAAAGACCTTACTCAGTCCGATGCTAATTTTGAGCCTTTGCCTGGTGCTTTGCCTATTTTTGAAAATGATTTTGAACTTAAAGGTCAATTAATACACTCACTTTCTAAGTTCAATCGTTTGTCAGGTGAAAATCCATACACTCATTTTAAGTATCTCTATATGCAATGCTTGTCTATGAAGCCAACTGGGGGGGGATTGAAAATGTGCTTTGAAAAGTTTTTCACCTGTCTCTGGAAGGGAAAGCCAAAGAGTGGTATATAAATCTGCCATTATATGTGGACAACCCTTATGAATCTTAGACTACACTGAGGAGAGCTTTTCTTGATAAATACTTTCCATCTATTAAGATCTCCGCTGCTAGAAAAGAGATATCTTCTGCTAAGTAAGAGGAAGGAGAAACTTTCTTTCAATTCTGGAGCTGATTCCAAGCTATGCTGACCAAGTGTCACATCTAGTAATATGACAATTAGGAATAAAGATATCTCTAAACATTTAAGGGCCAAAAAGGATCAGGAGAAATAGAAGCATTATAGTGGAAAATAAGTAGTATGATTTTCCAAGTCAATTATGAAATGTTTGACTAATTAAGAAAAATTGGTCAAGAATAATTATGAAAAAATATTTTCAAATATCAAAAATTAAGAAAAATGTTCCTTGAGAATTATATGAGGTTATATAATTAGTTTTATGACTAAATTAACCTTAAAGAAATTACAAAAGAATTTAAGGGTGATTTAGCCTAATTTAAGGCCTTTTATTTGGAAAATTTCCAAATAAATATTTAGAAGGAGAATAAAATCCTACGAAAATTCTTATGATACCCCAAGGAATTATAAGAGATTATAAAATTAAAAGAAGACTCTCAATTATCCAAGATTTTTCTAATTATTCAGAAAAGTGGAAAAATCACTAAAGAGGAGGAAATTAGTTTTTCTTTTCATTTAATTATTGAGAAATTGATTTTTGAGACAAAGAGGGCATTTTGGAAAGAGAAAAATAAGGAGAATAATTTATGAATCTGATAGAAAATAATTATAGAGACCAGAGTACTGTAATTATAGAAAAGCAATTAAACCCAGAATAAAAGTATACCGATAAAATGAAGACTAGAGTCTTGCACTTTACTTGGCTCACAAGTTGCCACTTGTCAAGTCACCAATAGAGAAGATTTAAAGTTACCAAGTGTCAAGCCTTGATTAGAGAGGATCTTAACTTTTGAAAATTAATTATCTTTGGGTTTATTTAATTAAGAGAGAGGTTACAAGATTAATCAGGCAAGTGACACATGGCATCTCATTAAATGGTGGTGGTTGAGATATTTGTGTTGGCATTAGATGAAGTTCATCCTCCCCCTTTCAAGATTCCCTCATTCAGCCAAAGAAGAAAAGAAGAGCAAGTTGGAGTTCTTGAAGAGTGATCAAGAGAAAGACAAGTTATTTTGATCCACCAAGTTAAGATATAAAGTTAGTAAGTGGCTCTATGTTGTAGCTTACTTGTTTTTCTTGAGATTGATGGTTGAAAACTCTTCTTTTTCCTCTTGTTGGTGTTGGCCGAATTGGTTAATGTTAGGGGAGGGAAGTTTTGAAGTTAAATATAGCTAGAATACTATGATTCAAGATAGTTTCAAGTGGTTCCAAGTAGTTATATGTTGTTTTGAAAAGTTTTTTCTTGGTTGAATCTTGAGGAGTAGGGTTCGGTCACTTCAAGAACTATGAGCTAGGATGAGTTTTTCAATGTTTTAATACTTCTATTGTGTTTAAAATGGAAAATGGTGTTGGATAAACCTAAAGAATGAGTGTTGGAAGCATTAAAATCAAAGTTGTGATTTTTGGAAAACCTATACCCCTATTCGGCCAACCTTGGTTCTTGAGGAAAAAAGTTTCTTTTCTTAAATCCAAGCCTATATTTGGATTCTACATGAAAAATCATGTAGGAATGGGTCAAGAGAGAATTTTTAGGGTTAAGGAAACAAACTCTAAAAATTCAAAGAACAAAGATGCAAGCTTTAAGGGGTTTAGGAGTACTTGAGCAATGTTGTTAATTTTTATGTGAAATGGTTGGTAATCTTACTGCCCTTTTGTGATTTATCATGTTAGGGTTCATTAATTATGGAGAAGAGGAAGAAGGTCAAAGAATTAAAGAGCATTGGATTAAGATATTGGGATTTAATTAGCTACTAATGTTAACTTTGCATTATTATTTATGGCATGAATGCTTGCTATTGTATGGTTAAACTATGATGATTGTAACATGGTTGCTCCTTTCATTTGTTGCCATGACCTTGCATATTGAGGTTGCCTATTTATAAGAAGATTGGTTCTCCTATGATAGCTAATATGAAATGCTTTATAATGATGCATGTTGATGTTTTGGTTGATTGATCTTGCTATTAGGATTTCATTGAAATCTCATCCCCCATATGTAACCTAACATTTTAGGGCTAAATCACAAAAAGGGAAGCTACAAATTCAATGGTATTTGTGGTGCTGTTCCATGAGGAAACAATGGTTATGTAAATGTATGATGATGGGATGTTGTAACTCCAAGCAGGACACCAACTTGGAGCTATGCTTTTATTAAGTTACCAAATGCATTAAATCATGAAATTTGGTATGAATGTAGATCAAGTTCTAAGCTTCAGATCAATGGGTAGCATGTTAAAAGTAGACAACTATATGACTTTTGGTGATTTTTCAAAGTTAAGGTTTAGAATATGAAAAAAGGTTTTTACCAAAATGACAGAGTTGATTTTCACAAAAATCTAGCACTTTCTCATAAGGAATTAATTTCTAAGATTATTTTTCTTGAAAGGGCATTCAAAAAAATTTTTACAAAATTTTGAACCACTCAATTTCTATTTTTCTGGATTAAGTTATGAATTTTTGAATTTGGACCAGAAAATTGGATTTTTACCACATGAACAGTAAAAATAAAAAAAATAGCATTTTTTAGATATTTTTGAGCCCAAAACCATCCAAGGTAGTCTAAAATGCCTTAGAATAAATTCTAAACTGTACTAGAAGTAAGGTGTAACACCAAGTGACCGAACCACCGGATTATTGAGGAGCACCTTGTTCAATATTTCTATAATGGTTTATTGCCCCACGATACTGAAGTATTAGATGCTGCAGCTAACGGATCAGTTAAGTTAATGGAGCCACAAACTACTTGGGCCTTAATTCGCACCTTTGCTTTGAACTGCCAACATGTTAGCCCTAGAGATGCTAGAGGGTACAAGGGAGACAGGGATCCACTCTTGTCAAACTAGCCCAAGACGTGGCTAAATTGGCTTCCATAATTTAGAATCTAAGGAGCAACTAACTTCATACTGAGCATCTAGCCTTGGTCACTGCTTCTTACAGCATATGTGACTCCCTAATGCATAGAACTTAAGATTGTATCGGTCTCGCTGAAAGTGTATCTGCTATGTATCAACAGAGGCCGACTCAATACCAAAAACAGGATCCAGATTCTAATACTTACAACCCTAGGTAGAAGGATCACCCTAACTTCAAGTGGGAAAGAGGCAACAGTCAGGGTCAAGTTGGGAATGATCAAGGAAATAACTACCAAGGTGGTTCCTCAGGTAACTATCGGAGACCTAATCCCTCTACTGTTGTAGTTTTGGTTAATCCCGCACAACAACTAAGTGGTGGGAGCAGTGAGTTGCAAATTATTTTGCAAGGGATTGAGAACTTGTCTAGCCAAATGTCCAAGAGTGATAGCAAGATAGCTTCCCTAGATAATAAGATGAGGCAAGTGGAAGAGAAGATGGTGGCTATAGGAAGTCAGTTTGAGAACAATTTTGTCACTGTATATTCAAAGATTGAATAGCTTGAAACTAGATATGAGAATCTGAATGGGTTTGTCACTCAAATGTCCAATACCATGAATGATCAAGAAGCCAAAGCTAGCTATACAATACCTTCAAACACTGTCATAAATCCTAAGTCTCTCAACACCACTGAGCTTAAGAGTGGGAAGTGAGTTCAGTTCGCTCAAAAGGAGGGCAATGATGATGAAGTAGAAAGCCCATCTCTTTCACCCATAAAGCTTTCTAAAAGCTCTAAAAAGAAGGAATTGCTCAAGAAATCCAAGGATCCACAAGGAGATGATCAAGAGGGTAATGACACCAATGAATGCCAAGAGGAGCAACCCAAGGAAGTTCAGAAAAATCAAAGAAAAGATGCTACAAAGAAAGGAGAAACAAGTAAAGAGGGAGCCTTAATGCATAATGGTAAGGAGGTAAATTCTAAAAAACTCCCTTTTCTTAATTCATATCTTACGTCAAAAAAGGTTGTAGCATCTAAAACTTTGAAAGAGGTTATGGATTGCTTTAGTAAGATTGAAATGAATTTAACTTTCATAGATTTGATTAAGAATTCCCTACCTTTTGCTAAATACCTAAAAGAGCTTTGCACTAATAAGAGAAGATTTAAACCCAATGAGTTAGTTCAAGTTAGCCTAAATATATCAGCTTTGTTTAAACCCCAAATCCTAGTCAAATGCCAAGATCCCGGTGCTTTCACTATTCCCTACACTGGGAAAAGTTGCCATAGCGGGAGCCTTACTGGATTTAGGGGTGGCCATAAATGTTATGACTTTATAGGTGTATAGAGCCTTAGGAGTTGGTGTCATGCGAACCATTACTGTTACACTCCACTTGGCCGATAGAACAACTAGGAAACCTAAGGGAATTCTAGAAGATATCCTAGTTCAGGTCAAGTGTTTGCTTTTTCCTACTAACTTTTATGTGCTTCACATGGCTAATGAGTTGTCTCATGAATCCACACTTATTCTTGGTAGACCATTCTTGAGGACTTTGAATATGATGATTAGAATGAAAGATGATGTTATAACCATGGAGGTAGGAGAGCAAGTATTTCTTTTAATATGTATAAGGCAATGAGGCATCCATATGAGGATTACTCTCTTTTGGGTCTAAATGTTATTGATGTTGTTGTTGATAATGCTATTTCTGAATTTGAATTGCCTGAGAGGTTATCTCTGATATCTCTGAATTTTATTCATGTGAGTCCTTACTAATTGAGGATGAAGCCCCCACTTCATTTTCTTCCATTTATTCTTTTTCCTCTGTATGTTCATATGGTGGCAGCGAGACGTGTCTTAACTGTGTAATAGTTAATTGTACACGACTGGCCCCATGTCCACTTTTATTGTCATCTGGTGAATCTGAATCTTGCACTAGCACCATACCTCCAATTATCAATATGACTCTTTAGGGAGGAACTTTCTGTTAGTGTTGCAAGAGATTTAGATCTGGAAGAGAGGTAGAGCATTACAATTTCTGAAGATGAAGCTTACTGTCGTCCTTATTCACTACGATGAGTTGAAGATTTGACCATGACGAACAATTCTATCCTGAGAGATGTTAGCTCTACTCTTTCATCTCATCATGACGAAATGTACTGGTTGCCGTGACAAACACCTCACAATGCTGCAAACCCAGAGTGCCCATCTACTGTTGTTGTCCCATCTTCGCATCTGCTCCATAGAAGGAGCCTCAATTTAAGGGCCATAGAAATTCCTACTTCACCTTGTGAACCAATTTCTTACACCATTTCTTCTCATACTTTGAAATATCTGTTTGATAGTGTCCTAACTTGTTGTTCAAGTGATGCATATATAGTGCCCAAGGCCATTGCTAACAATGATCAACAAATGGTTGATTCAACCCTTAGAGAAATAGAGGGATCAGTAGGGGACTCAATCAATCTTGGGGTTCATACTATAATGGATTGTTAACATACGTTGCCCAAGTCCTGGATGCCACTGCGAATGGATCCATGGAGAATATGGAACCACGGGCTATATAGCACAAGATATGTCCAAGCTTGCAAACATTATTGAAAGTCTTTGCTCCAATAAGCCGTAATCTCTTGCTTTAGTGGCTACAAGTTGTGGGGTTTGTGACTCTCTGATGCACACAACTCAGAATTGTCCCAGGCCGGTTGAAGAAGTTTATGCTATGTACCAAGGAAGAGAGGGGTAATATCAGAAAAGGGACCCCTACTCAAATACATACAACCCTGGTTGTAAAGACCACCTAAACTTTAAATGGGAAGGAGGAGCAAATAGACCAAATCAGTTCCAAGGCAATCAATTTCACCATGTTGGAGCTTCCTCAAGCAATCTTCAAGATCCTTCAAGAGCAGTAGCAACAACTCCACAAAATGCTATGGTATCTCAACCACCGCCAAGAGGGGATGACACTTCTCAACTCTTGAAAAGTATGGCTGAACAGATGACAAATATCGAAGGATGAATAAAGGAGAGTGATGACAAATTTGTCTTCGTAACTAACATCTTGCAAGGGATGTAGAAGGATAACTCAGATGTGCACAAGAAATTGGAGGAGCTTACTTTAAAGAACACTGATATCACTAGTCATTTGACCCAACTGTCTAACGCGGTCAATGACATACAAGCCAAGAGTAGGGGAAGCATTCCCTCCAATACAGTGATCAACCCAAGGGGGCTCAATGCCATAACCCTAAGAAGTGGTGGAAAGGTTCATTTTGAATGCGAAAGAACTGATAGAGTTGAAAGTGATCAAGATGTAGAAAGCCCTCCACTTTCCCTAATGAGGCTTGGCAAGTCTAAAAGCTCAAAAGAATAAGAGCTCATGAAGAGGGAAAGAGTACAAACTAATCCAGAAGAGGAGTAAACTCAAGTACAAGACTAAGCACCTTAAGAAGCCATGCCAGAAGATGAAAGCACTATAAAGAGCTCAGCTTACAAAGGCAAACAAAAAGAGGACAAGGCAGAGACTAGCATGTAAGGAGTCTCTAAGCCTTCAGTGAAGGAGGTAAGTGCTAAAGATCTTCCTTTCCCTAAAGCCTATTTCTATGGTAAGAAAAAGTTTGATGCTGAATTTGCCATTGATGCTTACACTTTTTTAATAAACTAGAAATCAATGTGCCCATAATTCAATTCTTTAAAGGAAACCCTAAATACTTTAAATTACTAAAGGAACTGTGTAATGATAAGCAAAGGTTTAGGCCTCTTGAGAGAATTCAGGTGAGTGCCAATGTGTCATCCTTATTCAAAACTGAACTACCAGTTAAGTGCCAAGATCCTAGAGCTTACGCCATCCCCTATACCATAGGAAAGGTTCACATTAAGCGTGTGTTTAGTATGAGGGATTTGGAGGGGAGGGGAAGGAAGGGGAAGGATTGTAATCATTTCCTTTTATTTGGAAACACACAAATTTTTGGAGGGGAGAAATTTTTTTAAAAAATTTTCCCTCCCCTCGGCTCTAAAATTAGGAGGATTTGGAGGGAAAGGGCAATATTTGCCATGTTGTGAACATTATGCCCATATTTTGTCATGTGATGACCATTATGCCTATATTTTAAATAAAATAAGGGCGAAATTGTCCATATCAAAATATTTTTTCCTCCCCTTTCCTCATGAATCAAACAAGATAATACTAAAACTCCTACCTTCCCCTCTTTTTTCATAAATCCAAACAAAGTAATATTAAAATCCATTCAGTCTCTTCCCCTCCCCTTCCCTTCGATAAAATCCCTCCCCTCCCCTTCCTCTCATTGAACCAAACAAACCCTAAGGGAGCATTTTTAGATTTAGGAGCTGCTATAAATGTCATGCCTTGGTCAGTTTATTTAGCTTTAGGGATAAATGGCATCAAAGACACAAGTGTAGTACTCCAACTAGCAGATATGTCTATGAAGTACCCTAAGGGAATCATAGAGGACATTCTTGTTCAAGTTAAAGACCTAGCATTTCCTGTTGATTTCTATGTCCTAGACATGTCAAATGAACTTGCAAATGAGAGTACTCTAATTTTGGGAAGACCTTTCTTGCAAACTTCCAAAACCATTATAAGTATGAAGCATAGCTGTATAATAATGGAAGTAGGAGATTATGTTGTAACTTTTAATATGAATGAAGTCATATGTTACCCCCTTAATAATTCTACATTTATGGGTTTAAATGCCATTAATTTAGCTATTGAGCAAGCTAGGGATAAGCATGAGCTGCATATGCATGATGGTTATGACATGTGTTCACCTAAATTGACTGATTCTTCTGCTGCACCATCACATGAATTTGATGAGCTTGACTTGTCTTTGAGTGTGTATGATGAATATTTCAATTCCCTCTCTTCTGTTTATTCATCTTTTTAGTTCTTGTGGAGATGTGGTGCCATGTATTAATTATTTAGAAATTGATAGCATACTTTTCATTTCTCAAGATTTTTCTTTTCTATCAAGTTTTGATTCCATTTCTGCATTTACAAATGATGTTGGCCTTAAAAAGGGTCTCTTAGCTGATGATGCAGGTGTTTAAGATGTGGTGGGTGCTGAGAGTGGAGTAAAATCTAATGATATGAGCATCTGTGACATGAGGTTGTGACCTGAGGGTTCTTAAGTCGCCACTTCAGACCAAACCTATCAAGAGGGTGGCCTTTGTGAAGTGTGGTCGTCACTTGGAGATGTGAGGTCTTAACCTGAGCCCCCTGTTTCACCTCCTAAACTTCAGACTTCAATTGCTTCACCACCTCATGTCTTGAAGACTTTGTGAGCCTCTGTGACATGAGGTTGTAACCTGAGGGTTCTCAAGTCGTGACTTCAAACCAAACCTGTCAAGAGGGTGGCCTTTGTGAAGTAAGGTCGTGACCTGGAGATATGAGGTCCTGACTTGAGCCCCCTGTTTCACCTCCTACACTTCAGACTTCAATTGCTTCACCACCTTATGTCTTAAAGACTTTGGTTAAAGGGCCAACACTTTCTGACTCAATTGTTACTCATATACACTCTAAAATTACACCCTATGCCTTGTGATTTTAAATTATCTAATCTCTAACAATGATGTAGGTATGGAGGTGAACCAACCCAAGGTTGTTGCTGCTATAGACCAACTTGAGCTTGGTGCAACATTTGATAGGGTTGAGGCAAGCATAGTAGATCCAAGTAAAGCTGGAAAATGCATTTCACAAGAGTCGACAAAGGGCAGTTTCTCTAACTCTATTGATCTTTCCACTGTAATTCCCTCTATTGTTCAACCCCCAACTTTAGAACTGAAAGACTTACCTCCCAACCTCAAGTATGCTTATCTTGAACCTGAGAATAAATTTCCTGTTATTATTTCTAATTCTTTAACTGAATATGAAGAGACTAGTTTAATGGGAGTCCTTAGCACGATGCATTGAGAAAAAGCTGGTTTTGAATTATGAAAAATGTCATTTCATGGTTAATCAAGGCATCGTGTTAGGTAATTTGCTCTTTGAAAAAGGAATTGAGGTAGATAAAGCCAAGGTAGAGGTGATATCTTCTTTGCCCTATCCTACAACTTGAAAGAGTTGAGGTCCTTTTTAGGACATGTGGGGTTCTATAAAAGGTTCATCAAGGATTTCAGTAAAATTAGTTTACCTCTTTCCAAACTGCTATAAAAAGATGTTGATTTTCAATTTGACTATGCATGTGAGCTTGTTTTTGATGAATTCAGGAATAGGCTAGTTACTCCTCCTATTTTGATGTCTCCCAACTGGGATTTGCCTTTCAAAATTTTTTGTGATGCTTTGAACTTGAGTGTGGGGGCAATGTTGGGTTAAAGGGAGAATTCTGTTTCAGAGCATCATAAGGACAAGGACAATGAGCCTATGGAATTTTCACATTAGAAGAAGTATGGGTTTTTTCCCCCTATTTTAATAAATATTAAAAATTCAATTTGTTTTTTAATTTATGTATTTGTACAATTTTAATTTAGCTGTTTCATTTTAACTTTCACATAATTTTCATTCAGTTGTTCAATTTTAAGTTTTATGCAAGTTCAATTTAGTTGTTTAATTTTAAGTTATTTGTTTAGTTTAACTGATTAAATATTGTATTTATACAATTTTAATTGAGTTGTTTACTCAAGTTGTTTAATGAACATATTTTTTATATAAAAATAATAAAAGCAACAAATATTGATAAATTTAATGAAAAGAAAAGATAATAATAGTTAAACTAAAAGTACAAAAAAGGACACACATTTGTAGTGATATTGATAAATTTTTTAGCAATCATCAAACCACTACAAAGTGTTAGATTTAGGCAAGAAACTGATTTTGGAGTGCTACACAATTCAATCTAAACAAACTAATCAAATTTTGAATTGTAGTAGTTTTAAAATCAATATAAGTATTGAAATTTGAATTTCAAATTTCTTTCCATGTTGAAAATTATTTATAGAATTAACATGCATATTTTGATATTAAACATATAGATTTTTAGGAAAATTGAAATCATATGTCAGGAATAAATGTCACCATCTGGGTCAATAGTAGAAGGTAATTCTAAATGAGGTTCTAACCTTCTATAACCTTCTATTCAGGGTAGTTTGATGACATCGAGACCTCTTTCAACAACTCACTTTGCATTAATGATTATCCAGCTGGTCCTTCCATATTAAGCAATTTCTTCTCTCCTATTGGGAATCCAGTTGGAGAATTTGAGCACTTCAAACTTACTCCTACAAAGAAGTTCCAAGCACACAGGCATATTTTGATAAATTGCAGTCAAGTTGAACCGTTCATCCAATAACTACTACACTCATTCACTTTATGTAATGCAAACCTACACAATAATTTCAGGCAATTTAGGCATGGTCTTGCATATTTAGGCCTAAGAAGCATTACTTAAAGATCAGTACAGCTAGAGTCTATTTATTTTCTTTAAGTCATTATATTTTCTGTTTATTATGTAATTTTTGTTTTTTTCCAATAAAGCCATGAGCCAAGAGTCAACAAGTAGTATTTAGGCGCCCTTTAATCATTAATGGCATATTAGGATTTATTTACTATTATATGTTTAATCTTTTAGTTTAAAAGTCCATAATATTATTCATGATCTAATTCCATATCCTTGTCCTATATCGCGTTAGGGTCTGTCAAAGAATTTATCAAATTGTAAGGATTGTAGCACAATGATGCAACTTGAGTCGTATTCAATTTTGGAAGCCTTTATTGATAACCTAAGTTAGCTAAATGCAATGAAAACATGTAATTGAAAAGGGGTAAATGGGTTTTTGGTTTAGAAAATCAGCTTGAACTATAACTAAATAAATGCATGAAATTAAACCTATGCTACCATATTTTTAGTATTTTTTTGGATAAAGTGTTGATAGAATGAAAATGGATGATAGGAAACCTCTTGAAATTGGTTTAATGGCAATCATAGTCTACTTAAGATATTGGGAGTTTTATAAAATTATTACATTTTCTTGAATAACAACCTCAATGACCCATTGAGTCTAATGTTTAAATCAATAAACCTTATTAATGAAAACATTGTTAAGCTATCCTAATGTTCAATTTGAAAATGATCAACGCAATTGGTCCCTAAAATCAACTCAATATAAAAACATAACCATGCAAGATAAGAGAGAATCAAGAAGGTTACAAAGAAATATATATGTAACCACATATATTGAAGTACAAAATTCAACATTAACTAATCCAAACTACAAATATAAATCATTAAACAATGATTACAGCAACAATCCAAGTGTCTAACTAAGAATTACAAATCTTAAGACCCACAAAGCCATAAATACATAGCTAAAAACTAAAGATTGAAGCTAAACTCCCCTTTGAAGCTTAGAAACTCAAGCACCATCTTCCATTTTCAAGAGGGTGGAACCCTAGCCCTTCGTAACTTCTAAAATAGCTCTAATTAGAGTAGAATCATAGGCCATAGCAACTAGGGTTAGAGGTAGATGAGATGGGATGAAAAAAAAGTGAAGGAAATGGATGGGAAAGTAGAGATGGAGAGGTAAGAAGATGAGAGAATAGAGATGTAGAAGATGAGATAATGGAGTGTTCTTTCAAAAATAGGGTTTTTGAGGGTTTAAGGGGTCAATCTAAGTCAGATCATATGAGTAGATGCTCGATTTTCATGTTCTGATTCGAATCTGATGTTACTAATATGAGGACTTTGCTATGGTGAAGTAAAATATTGGCTGTGACGAAGCCTTCCTAAAAGGATGTTTAGCAAAATCATGAGAGTTTGCCTTGGTGAACTATCCTAGAATAGACACTTATGC
Source organism: Neltuma alba (assembly GCF_004799145.2). Lineage (NCBI taxonomy): Eukaryota > Viridiplantae > Streptophyta > Magnoliopsida > Fabales > Fabaceae > Neltuma > Neltuma alba. The sequence goes on from NW_021632513.1 coordinate 162,937, forward strand.
ACATTTTTACACTTATGCTATGGCAAAGGATTTTCTTGGCTATAGCCAATAATTCCAGAATCAATACTCTTAGTTCTCATGTTGTGTAATCCTTTGGTCTTCAATCTTGGCTCTAATTCTCAAGTATCCTATAATGAAAAGCAACAATTTGAAGCATTAATTGTACTAGAAATTAATCAAATACAATTAATAACCAATTATGACAATTGTATCGTAAAAAAAACACTAACTCAAAGCAGAGACTCTTAATCCAAATTAAGCATAATTCTCACAAAAAAAGCCACTAACCCATGATAAAAACCTGAAAATGATAGGAAAAGATATAGAAGAATTGGATTCAATTAATTTCCCCACACTTAAACTTTTGTACTCCTGGACAAAGGTAATATAAAACCAAAGCAAGAGAATAGAATTGATACAAATAGGAGCCCCTATGAATTCAAAGTAAGAGAGCAATAGTGTCATTAACCCAACTCTTGAAACAAGCAATCATAAGGATCCAAGTTAATGAGAAGAAATCAAGCAGAGCACAATCAATACGATAGTGGAAGGGCTAAATGAAATAAAGTAAAGTGAAAATATATGAAAAGACAAAGCACCAAGCATTTCAAAAAAGATTTCCAACTATATTTACTCTATTTCTCTTAAAGCACAACTTTGTTCTTCAAACCACTAATGAACTGCTTTATTTCAAAACTTTATTCTTTAGTACCATTTTATTTTTGATCTTTCATTCTTTGATTTTTCTTGTCACATCCTACAAAAATTGACCCTGGTAATAGAGATGGAAAAATAAGTCAAGGGCCAATATGGAAGGGAGACCAGTTGACAAGCCAAGCAAGCCATGAAATCTAGATATGGTCTGGACCAGCATTTTTGAAATTATCGGTCCAAGAAGGGCAAAATGGAAAAATTTGGAAAAAATTCTAAATTTTTTAAAAAAAAATAGTAAAAAGGTAAATTAGAAGTTTTGAAACCTCAATGGAGGCCCTAAAGGTAAAAATGGTATAAAGATAGATTATTCTGGAATTTCCTGAAAACAGAGGTTTTTCAGGAAAAACAGTAGAAAATATGTGAAAGTAATTATTTTAAATAGTTAGAGGCCTCAATTGAAACGTCCTACCTTTAATCCCCTCAGAGCACGCATTCGTAAGTATTATGGTTCAAGCAGATCATGACACAAGCCCATGGATTTAAAATTTCAACATAATTACTCGGGTTACTATTTACTGTTTAAGTTCCAGATTACAGGCTCAACTTCAAAAATTTATAACTAATTCCATAAAAATCGTATTGAGGTATTCTAAAATTCTACAGAAAGATATTTTAATGATATTTAAGTAAAAAATATCCAAGTAGACTTATCCTTACCCAATTTATACAGTTTAATCAATAAATATTACAGTTCATTTCGTAAAATCTGGAACTTCCAGATTCTATGCCTCAATTTTGGAAATTCGTATCTCCTTGTGTACACATCCAATTGAAGTGATCTACCTCTCATTTTAAAGCTTGGGATGTGTATTATGAATCTGCCAAATCTCATGAATTAACTAATTCGTTTGATATGTCAAACTAGAGCTACAAACTCACTGCTCTAGGACCTACGTTTTATCCCTTAACATCTCTTTACTTTAATTCTTTTTATTTCTTTGGCATACATAACAAGGGCTTGCTCTTTCCCGTTTATGCTCATAAATTTCTATACATGTCATAAGCATTATAATTAAATACATGGCATCATTGGCATCCACAACATAAATTACATAATAGGAGAATTACACATTGAATAATAATATCATTCATTAACATGAACAATTCTCCACTTTCTTCTCCTTGCTTCTCATGTCATTATTACCCATTGATGATTGACCTAAATGGTTGGTTAGGGAGGGGTGAGATTCAAGGGAATCTTAGTAGCAAACAATACTATATTAATCATGCTAGATGGATGCTAATGTACTACACGTAACTTGTTTATTCTCTTCTTAATTAGTGACATATTAGCATGCTTAAAGCTACCTTCTTGATGCATGGCCATAGAAACATAATCTACTCATCATGAATAGCAATTATAGCAGCTAAAACTTGTCATAATGACATTGAAATAACATGTACACAGCAACACACAAGCATACAACATCAAGCAATGACAATAGGTAAGTTCACTACCTTACACACCTCAAGCTTTCCTTTTACTTTTCCTTTGACTCCCTTGACTTTCCAACCATGTGGACATCCGGTTAACATCACCAAATGTCTTCTTGGATGTTCTAAGGTCCTAAACATAGTCACAATGATCATACAATCTATTAGGACCACTATATTACATAAAGTTCAAGACTAGCTTTCTTGAACCTCAACCCTTTCTCTTGGTTTTAGGGTTTTCTTTCTAACTTTTCTAACATAAATCTCATCATTTCCCATCCTTAAGATCTATTTCTTGTCAATTAGGACCACTTTATATGGCCTTAGGTTCGAGAAGATCAAATCTGAAAATTTTGCTTCACGGGCACTGTTCACGCAGAAATTCCAGAATTTTTGCTCAACTTTGAAAATTTATAATTAATTCTAGAAAAATAAAAAATGAGTGGTTTCAAGTCTCAATGAAATATCCCTGAGTTCTCCTTAAAGGAAAAATATTTTTAGGAACCAATTATATTCCGAACAGTACCAGAATTGTACAGAATTTGACACTCTTTCAAAGGTTAAACACTATTTCAGATTTCAAATCCTAACTTTGAAAAATCACCATAAATCATACACATATCCAAATGAAGTGTTCTACCCATGGATTTAAATCTTACAGAGTGTACTTTAATCATGCCAAATTTTAGAATGAGATACAAAAAGTAACTTATTGAAATAGGCATCAAGTCAGATGCTATAACCATCACATACATGATCTTGAAGCTTGAATCTTGTTCCTTCTTCTTGGCCTTCACCCCTACGTTTTTCTCTCTAAATTTTGGCAGAGTTTTCCCTCTATAAATGGCTGCCAAAATACTCTTCTAAGGTGGTATTTATAGCCAAACTTTGGCTTGAATGGACCAAAATACCCTTGGTGGCTAATAGAAAGAGCAAGGGCAATCTTGGAACTTTAAGTTGACTTTTACATCATCATTGCATCATCTTCTTGCATCATCCTTAACTCATTCTTCTAGAAGGTGTAAGTGTCACAAATGTGGTAAGGAGAAGGGAGATTAGATCCTAGCCATTTGATCAAACTTGTTCCCTAAGTTTCCTCTTAATTTACTTGGCCTACTTTTCTCCAACTTTCTTGACGGCCTTCCGAAGCTCAGAAAATTCTTCTATCTACTCCATAAATTCTCTTTAATTCTAGAGAGTGTCTATGAATTTTCTTAGGCCATGACACTTTCTTTAAGCCTTGCATAAAAATTCATTTACTAAAATATCCTTTTATCAGTACAACCGGCTTTTTAATTTATTAAAGCCATTCCACTGGCCTTTGTGTACATTTTTGAGGTCTCTTGCTATTTTAAATAATTACCTCGAACCATGTACTTTTTGCCGGCCATAACCTTATACATTCTATTTAAGCTGCCTCAGGGGTATTTTCGTATTTTCTCTTTACAGGAGAGCCTTAGAATATTATTTCCCATTTTCTAGGATTTTCTTGAAATTCTCTGTATGCTCTTCCATTTTTACCCCTGTTGGTCATAACTTTCTGAATTTTGCGGTTTAGTCCCTCCTTGGACTTAACTTCATACAATCCTCTCTGAGGTTTCTGACTTAACCCCTGGCCTATTTTTTCTCTCTTTTCTCTTTCTGGGCCCTTAAGACTTTACTAGAGCCTCTAGCCTTGATTATACTTGAGCCCCTGAAAACTTTTATTTTGCAGTTTAGTTTCTAAAACTGCTTTGACTTCCTTTCTCATCTTTGGGACTTCTGCTCAAAAGGGGTCTAGTAGCCTATCCAATTCAGGCTATTTCTGGTACTTCTAAGCCCAAAAGTTTAGACGTTACATCAATAATTCTTAAAAAAAATATGAAATAATTGTCTAAATATTTGATTGAATTTATAAAATTAATTTTAGGCCTTAGAAGTACAGGAATTTATTTTAAGAAATTTATTCTCCCGCAATTTTACCAACAAAGGCCTAATGAGGAAAAATTCAAAATAAATAGTTAGAGGTGGAAAAAAATCCTAAAAATTTCTAGATCATGTCCTTATATTAAAATGGGATTTTTCATAAAGAGCAATGAATCTTTGGAGGCCTAGAAAAATTATGAAATGTTATTAGTGAATAATAACTGATAAAGTTTTGGAATGGTTTGGGATTGTGATTTAGTTTGTGAGCCATCTTTATGGACCAACCTAAAGTATTTGTGGGCCCCACATTGAGCCTAAATAAGGCCTAATTTTGTGCATATTCTGGACCCTTCCATTTAATTGGATTTAAGCCCAATTTCAGTAAAAATATCAGTTGGAAAGTTCTGGAGACTGGATACTTGGCATGATCTAAAAATTGGGGCATTGGATGGCAGCCACATGGCCATTTTGCTGGCTAAATTTTGTCCATAGATGGTGAGGGGAGGTCAGATTTATTTTTCCTATAAATACCCCCTAAATACCTAGAAATAGTTAGAAAATTGGTAAAACAAGAGGAGGTGCTGCCCATTTCGTTTCTTGAGTTGGAGACTGAATTTGATAAGGGCTTTTGGACAAGAAACCATCAAGCTTTAGTCAAGGATTCACCAAGATATGTCTAAGCTTTACTATGATTGAGATTAAAGCTTGTTTGATTAGGTTTTTGAATTGAAATTCCAAGGGGGAAGATGCTGTAATTTTTGTTTAACATGCCTATACTTTAGGGAAGGATAGAAACCTTAAATATGATGTGCAATAAGAATGTTTAAATGGTGTTTGGATTGACTTTTGGAAGAAAACCAAGATAGGGTCCTTAATGGTTCAATTCGACCACTATGCTTTCTTGGGGTAGGAGTTTGTTTTGATGTGTTTTGATGATTCCAATAAGTTCAAAAGGTGTTTTTGTGTAAGGAAACACTAAAGAAAAGTGTTTAAAATTAATGGAATCAAAAATAGAATTTTTAGAACATATACTATCCTATTCGACCAAGCTTAAATGAAAAGGAAGAGGTTTGATTTTCATAAACTTGAATTGATATTTGGACTCTACATGAAAAATTGTATAGAAATGGACTAAGAGATTAATGGAAACAAAGAAGAAATAATTATGTCAAAAATCAAGGAAAAAGGGGCTTAATTGAGTTTAATGTCAAATATTAGTGTTTATGCTCTTATTATTGATGAATTAGAATGTGTTTATGCATGAATCAAAGGCATTGTGCGAGAGAACAAGAAGGAACCCAAATGAATTGAAGAGGGTGAATTGGTTCGAGTATAAAAGAGGTAGCTTTGAATCTAATTTGATTGTTTTTCTTGCTTACTTAATGTGTATGTGTTGCTTGCTTTATGTTTCTATGAATTGATTGATTTATACCATAGTATGAACTGCTCTTTGATATTTGATATGCTTTGGCCAAATGCACATTGATATGAAATGTGAATATGTACTAATTTTCTTAATGGAATAATGTGCTATTCATGGTATTGAAATTGATTATTATACAATGTAACATGTCACATTTTGTGAAGCTTGATTAGCATGATAATTATAATTCATTACTACATGAGATTTATATGAAATCTCACCCCCTCAATGTTAAACAATACTAGGAACCGCAAGTGGTGTTGCCAACGGCAAGGAGAAAGGATTAGAAGTCATATTAGATGAGGATTGAGTTTATTGTTATTAAAGTTATGATTTGTAAATTATTATGAGTTGTTATGTATGATTGTAAATTATGTTGGAATATTATGTTAATGATTAAGGATGTTCTATCCATGAGTAATTAACTAAGATATTATGTTTATACATGCGCTATATGATTGGAAAAGGTAGATGAAAGGAAAAGAGAAAGAAAAAGCGAAAATTGTATGAAAAAGGGATAAAGGTTAAGTTTTTGGGAGCAAAGTTTGACCAACGTGATTTTGAGAAATTGGATGAATCTGAATCTAAAATTTGGTATGCTTATGGATCTCATTTTTAGTTTTAAAACAAGTAGTGACTCATTAAATTTGGAGTTTTGTACAGAAAGTTATGCCCTTTCAAAGTTGGGCATAAATCCTAAAAAATTAGAAAATGACCAAATGAACAGTACCATTTTGAACGAAATCTGGGATTGATGCGTGAGATCTAAATACTGATAAGTATTTTTTTTCTCTAAAGAGCATGTGAAGAGCTTTCTATAAAACTTGGAATCATATTGTTTTTATTTTTCTACCATTATTTATGAATTTTTAAAGTTGGCCCAAAATTTTGTGAAGAGTGTACAAAAATCCGAAAATGGAAATTTTAAAGTTGAAAACTTTCCGTTCTTAAGCTTTGGGAAATGACTTTAAATGGTTCCAATAGACATATAATGAGATAATAAAGGAGGTGTAACACTTTTTGGTATCAGAACAAAGGTTCTGGCTTACTGTAATATGCTCTACTTATACATTAAGTTTGTTATGAATTAAGGATTTTGATTGTGTTTTGTAAATGTTTTGATAGTAGTGCACTCTGGTATTGTATGGCATTGTGTTGGCCTGTGTTACCTTTAAGTTATATTGCATTATATTGTTACACTACTGGGGAAAGAACAGAAATTAGAAAGTATAACTAGTTGTGTATAATGGAACTATGTTGTTGTCATGTGTGTGAAAGGGCTTATGTATGAAAGTTAAAGGTTATATAGAAAGGTTGTTCCTCGTGAAGTTAAGGGATAATAGTAAGTATGGTAAGGATAAGATACGATATGTAAGGGGATGAGGAATAGAACAGACCCCCTGTTGATTCGATTCAAATAATAATGAACCAATTAGAGGAACAACAGTAAATGGTGCAAGAGTTATAAGTAACCTAAGCTCATCATGAGCAAGAAAGGAAAGTTGTAATAGTAACAATAGTAACAGCAACCACAACATAGTTGCAACAATCTAGACAAGGAGAGGCCAAGATAGCCCAACCCATCCAGCCCAACTCTAACGATTGATAGTAGAATAGGTAAGGCCTGCAAGAGAAGTGAATAAGTTGCAATAGTGGATTATGTACTTTGGCAAGTATAATCCACTAATGTTTGAGGGCACACTAGATATGTGAATAGCCAGAGACTAGACTAACGGTTAGGGAAATCTTTAGAATGATGGATTGCTCTACTGAGAACAAAGTGCAGATGGCAATCTATGAGTTAAGAAGGAAGAGCAGATAAGAGGTGGAAGAACTCGAAAATAGATAGCTAAGTTGTTAAGACCCCAGTTACTTGGGAATCTTTAAGGGCGATTCTTCTAGAAGTATTCACCTAAGATTAATACAGAATGAGGAGGAAACCGAATTCCTCACTGTAAGTAAGTGAATGATGGATGGTGGTTCTGAGAAGATGAATAGGGGCCTGAGACCAAAACTAAAGAAAAGGTAGCCCCAAGGCAAAGTGGAAATTGTAATAAATCGGTGAAAGCCTATCGAATCACTGAGAGTAGTTAGAGTTTTTATGGTCATATAAGGACAATGTTGAGGGTTAATAAACCTCAGGCAAAGATGATGACTAAGGAAACTTTCAATTTAGTGATAGCCCAAGAAGAACATGTACCAAGGAGAATCGAATATTGTTAGACAAGCCTAGAATTATGGAAATTATGAGAGAAGTTACGGAGACTGGTGATACACAACGAATCAAAATTTATATTTTCATATTAGAAAACCTGGACACTTTACAAGGAAGTATTGCCCTCTGTGCAGATGGAAGCTAATGAGTCACCTGAGGTGACTTAGGATATAATCCATATGAGTAATTGCATAGGGTGCAATATTTCATTCGGGCACTAGCTATTTATTTATATCGTATGGTTATGAATGGCAAATAGACTTTATTAGAAATATTATTACGTGATTTTTACTAGCACTAGAGCGATGACCTCTAGTATGTTTAAAGTATACTGTCCAGTATATACATTGCTGTGCTATTTTTGATCCGATATGTATACCATCTTATGATATTGAGTTGAAAACTGGCCTAAATTGGTTTTTATTTAATAGTATTCTCCTTGACTACAAAAATTTTAAACTTAAATCTTCCCTCCCAAGGAACTTGTCTATTGCCCAAAGGTAAGATTGATTTTCACTAGTGCGACCCTAACAGAGAAAAGTATGAGGTAGAATTGCTAAAGATATATGATAACTCTCAGTGTAGGCAGAAATAGAAAGTGGAAGTCAAGAAAATGCCAATGATAAGGGGAAGTCTGAGAAAATTCCCAAAGAGGTTAACGAACCTCCACTAAAAAAGAGGAATGGAATTTATGATTAAGGAGATGCTTAGGATAGGATTCATATTAAAGGCTCCCCATTACATGACTCCTAACAAAATGAATGAGGGTGTAGTAGACCTAACAGAAACAATAGTCTATACCTTGATAAGGAAGTAGAATGACCATTTAAACCTTGAGTAATCATTGTAATCGTGAAAGAGGTAAGGTAACAGGATGAAATGTTTGAGGTTTGTTAGATCCTTGAATAGTGGTGGAAATTCCTGAGATAGAAAACCAAGAGGGATAGAGATTGAATGATGTTGAGTGGAGAATTAATGATAAGCTAGATGCCAGACTAGATACAACCCAGTAAAATGAATAACTATTGCTATGTATTGTGATTAGCATATCATAATCAATGTTTGACCATGGGAATGTTTGGCCAAAGAATAAAGTTAGAAAGATTGTGTCAGGAAAAATCCCTCTTAAGGATAAAGTTGAATGGAAATAGATGAGAATGTGATTGTTAACAGTTGCATTGGGAACCAATATGTAATGAGAAATGAATGAGTTCTCGATGGTGCCTAAAGCTTGAGGATACTCAAATATCAATAATGTTAAGGACCATATGATATTCCTTGGTGTCCCTAGACAAGTACGGGTATCCAACCACGGCATCTAGGATAATATGAAATCCGAGAGACAAAGTTCCCAATGAGAAATGCCACTGCCCATAGACTTACATGATGTTAATAGAGAGGCTCTCTTTGATAAGGATATGGCATTGAGAAGTGTACCTTGACAGAAATTGAATGCAAGAAAAGCCTTAGCCATAAAGTACCTCTCCGAAAGTGGATATGATTCTTCGGCATAAAGTTGATGTTGCTCTACTAAGAGTGAGCTATTTTCTGAAGGGAAGGAAAGGAAATAGTTATAAGGAAGTTGACAATGATATGCCCTCTATCGGTGGCATTGAAAATAGGGGATTGCCAATTGCTTAGTATGAGCAATACGTTCGCCACGAGGGTAAATCCTCTAATGGGGATAAGGAAGATTGCTGAGCCAAAACACGGAAGGAATCTTATCCTGAGGAGAGCAAAACTGGTCAAGAATAATAGGAAAGGCATTTTAAGTAAATATTTGAAACTCCTCGAACTTAACAAGGTGCCATGGTATAATGACCAGTGATGAGATCATGATAATGTAAGCCCTCTCCCAATTCTATTTAGAATTGATAAGGGGCAACAAGGACTATAGAGTCCTAAGGCAAGGCAAGTGGGCATTAACTTGATGATAAGTTAATAAGCTCCATAAATGAGGTAGTGCCTGAAAATTCAAGAGGCACCATGTGTTAGTGGCAATCTCACCCAAGAGGGGGGTGAATTGGGTGAGTTATAAAAATTTTACGAAATTAAAACAATGAACTATCGAAAACAAAGAGTGTGAGTTAGAAAGATTTCACTGTAGAAAGGAAGACACAGGATTTATACTGGTTCGGTCTCAATCACTTAACCTACGTCTAGTCCTCAGAACACCTTTAAGTATTTCACTATGTTCTAAGATTGATCGGGCTCTTGGCATCTCAGTACAGTAATTGATACTCTCAATCACTCCCCCTTACTTCCCGTAAGGTTATAAACCCACTCAAGAGTCCACACTCTTGAGTATCACACAAGACGTCATTTATGATGAAAATGTAAACTCTCTTACAGAGTGAATAAATGATAATCACTTATGTTCAGTGTTAAGGAAGAACAGAGTATTGAATGCAACAGTAAATAATCAACAGAGGGTAGCTCGCGTATTCAATCTGTTCATTTAATGCTTCTTCGCGCCTTTTATAGTTGAGGTAGTTTAGTAACCATTAGACAGAAGAGCTTCTAGCTGTTGAGAGTCAGGCTACGTGTTTCAAAGTGTTATAGAAATAAATTTTGAGGCACTAATTTTTGAACACATTATCGATAAATAAATGATGGATAACCTTATCGATAAACAATAAGTAAAAGTATATTCAGTGAAAACACAAGCTGTGTAGGTTGATCGAATAGGTGATCAATAAATGGCTGATCGATAATTTTATCGATAGAGGTTTATTCTTGTAAAATCAAAGAATTGATTTATCGATCACGTTATGTGAAAACAAGGAAAACATGAAGTGCGGTGATCGATCATATTATTGATAATGAGATTATCGATTTCCTGATCGAAGAATCATGGTTTAAAAATAATGTGCTGATTATCGATCATGTGATCGATAATTTTCTGATCGATCAGGTGATCGATAAGCTACTGAAATCAATACCTGCACGTAGAGTTATGTAGCAATGTTTGATCATATTATCGATAAATGACTGATCGATAAATGGCGACTAAAGCAAAACATAGAATGAGTAGAGTGCATTACCATTTATCTGTCTTCTCATTGATAATCAATTTATCGATCATGTGATCGATAATTACCTATCAGATTTGTATCCTGATATTTGATCATCCTGATTATCGATCAAGTGATCGATAATTTACTCCCGACTTTCATACACAACTAAGTTAACAATGATCAATCAATTGATCGATCAACACATTATCTAACAAGTTATCGATTAAAGTTTCTGCTAAGTTACTTTATTGAACAGAGATATTATCTATCAGCTTATGAATAAATCTTTGATCGATCAGATGATCGATCAACATAATGAAACACAAATTACTTACATTGTTATCATCAAAACCTTAATCCTAACATCCTCCCCCTTTTTGATGATGACAAAACATAGGTGAGAAATATTAACCATGTAACATCAGAATCAGTAAAATTAAAACAATAGAGGTACTTGACAGATCAAAGTGAGATAAAAAAATTTACTGATAGCATGAACTGTCAGAATACATAATACATAATAGTAAACGGCATATCAGTAAGAAGCTAAGCATCAGAAAAAAAATTAAAACACATCAAAAAAAGAAACTAAGCATCAGAATCCTTCTCCCCCTTTTTGTCAGCATAAGATGAAGAAGGGGAAGGAGTAGAAACAGGAGGCATGGATAGTGAATAGGAAGAGGTGGAAGGTGCGAAAGTAGAGAGAATGGTGGAATATACAGAGAAGGGACTGGCTAGGGAACAGTGATGAGAGCCAAAGTAGGAGAAGGAGTGGAAGAAGTAGGGGGTACTGGTGGTGAAGTGGAAGTAGGGGAGGTAGAAGGTTTAGGCTCATGATAAGGAGGAGATGGTGGATGATGGAGTAAGTCCTCAAAGCTAAAAGTAGTGCTGGGGGCAGAAAAGTTGTTACAGAGAGAGGCTACCATCCCTCTGAGCTCTCGAATCTCTCTGTCAACATGATCAAATCTCTGAGAAACCTCCTTTTCCAAAACCATCATTGTTTGTCAGTGAAGGTCTAGGATTTTGGAAATGCCCTCAAATTTTCTGTCTGAAACTTCCCCATATTCTCAGGCAGTGACATAGACTCTCTTCTCAAACTCTTGAAGTTCAGCCTGAAACATCTCCTGAGTGATCTCTCCATAAATGATGGTCCAGGGGTATGAGAAGGAGCTGCAGTGGATTCGACCTCATCCTAAGTCCTAGAGGTGCTAACAGCTGGTCGCTTCCCTTTGTCCTTCTGAGGCACCTTTTGTGAGGGTCTAAAAGGTAGAGGGATCCTCATCTTATGCAGCTGTGTGATGCCAAAGGCAGGAACCTTTGTCTTGGACTCTCCAGGCTCAAAAAGAGCAATGTTATTTGCCTCTAGGATGTATGTGGCCAACTGAGGGTAGGGGATTGGTGTAGACTTGGATTTGTTAATACAAAAATCCTTCATCTCATTATAGATCAAAGCCCCTATATTAATCTTCTCTCCACTGACTATCCTAGCCAGCAGCAAATAATCATCTTGAGTTAAGTGTGAAAAGCTCCCAGATTTGTTGATCATACTCCTTGAATAGATATAGTGGATTATTCTATAATAATCACACATCTGTTTAGGTGGAAAGTTTAGCTCACCGGGGGTAGTCATCACTTTGCATCAAAATCTTATAAGCTTTTATTTCATTCATATCTCCTCCTCTCACTGATTCTTGAGTTCCCAGCAACTCATTCAGCTTAGTACCAGTAAGATGGAAGGTTCTACCTCTAAGTTTGACCCTTAAATAGTCATTTATCAAATTGTCCTGCTCATCATATTCTTCCACTGATTCCATATTGCAGTAGAACCTTTTAATCACTTCAAGACAAAATTCTCCACCAATTATCAGCCAATTTGAATAATATTCCAGGGGATCACTCAAGTCCAAATTAATCTGTGTATTTTTCTTTAAACTCTCAATATCCACAGACACAACAGACAGAATCTTTGGTTTGCAAAATCTGCCTTAAACTTAGCCGGATTCACGTCTTTATCTAGGTTTCTAACTAATAACTCAGAAAAGTCAGATGGAATACCTTCTGTGGGAATTTGCCATGCCATACCTTCACTGGCTCTCTGCTTTTTCTGCCTCAGTTGCTTGGGAATGGGAATTCTTAATGCGGTCTGCACAGCTTTCTGAACTAAGGCTCCGTCATCTGACTCAGTTTCTGATCTCTCAGTGACTGCTGGTAGCTTGGATTTAGACCAGGGAGATTTTCTTGGAGGAGTGGGTTGCTCTTCGGTCTGACTTTCTCATATTTTCAGGACTCCTCTCTACTTGGATAATTCTTCCCTCACTTTCAGTCTATACCGCTTCTTAGTTCCCGAGGGAGTAGTGTCGCTTGATTGAACTCATTTCTCAAAGCTTTCTTCCCTCTCAACATTTGGTTGTTTGACTCGCGTCATTTCAGAGGTACTGAAGGATTTCTGAGGAATTAATTAGTTGAAAGAGTGTATTTCAAGTTTGGTGGAGGTCGAGTAAGTAGTAGAGATGGATTCGAGTGGAAAGGTGACTGAAAATTTAATGGAATAGTGATTTTGGACTGTTGCTAGAAACAGGGGAGCGGTTTTGTTTGAGTTAGGGTTTGATAACTGACGGGGGGTTTTCAAAATTTTAACGTTATAAACTTCAGAATTATCAATCATGTTATCGATCAACGAATGATCGATCACGTGTTTGATAAATATGAAGAACACATGAGAATACTCAAGACAATTATCGATCACGTTATCGAACAAGCAATTATCGAACATTTTATCAATAAAATTGATAGAGGAAATGTATACCTGGTCTGTTTATTGATCATTTGATCAACAATCCACTTACCGATCAGCTTATCGATTAATGCTTACCAAAATTTGAACAAAGTGTCTCAAAAACTTATCGCTCCTGATCGATGTTCTGATTGATAATACATTTATTGATTAGCTTATCGATAATCATCATTCTGAATTTCTTCTTTCTCTTCACATGCTACATTTATCGATCAGGTGATTGATAAATTATCCCTTTGTGGCTACATGATTATTGATGTCTTGTTCGATTATTCCATACTCTGTTCACCTCTGTTTTTCTTTGATGAAACAGAGCTTTCTACAAAACAAATTTCTATCCACTCTGATACTTAAGTTAGTCATTTAATCATCAAAACATTAAATCTGAAGATTCAAATTTGAGAGATAATATGAGATTTCTTACAACTCATTGGGATTTACCATTCCCAATTCTCTTTAAAAGTAGTTGAATTTCTGTTGATCGAGAGGCTCCGTGAAAATGTCTGCTATTTGATATTCAGTGGGAATGAATTCTACCTTCACATCTTTCTTTTGAATATGATCCGAATGAAATGATGTCGAACATCAATATGCTTAGTTCGGGCATGATGGACTGGATTCTTGGACAAGCTTATCGTACTCGTGTTATCACATAGGATTGAAATCTCTCTCAAGTTGATTCCTAGATCCTGTAGTTGTTGCCTTAACCATAGAATCTGAGCACAACAGCTAATAGTGGCCACATATTCTAATTCTGTTGATGAGATTACCACAGTATTCTGCTTTTTGCTTGACCACGAGACAAGGCACCCTCCAAAAAATTGACATTGTCCACTGGTGCTCTTTCTGTCTATCTTATATCCTCCATGATCTACATCTGAGTATCCCATTAGATATTCTACTCCCTTCTTTGGATACCAGATTCCCAAATTCTGAGTTCCGACAAGATATCTGAGAATTCTCTTGACGGCTTCTTCATGTGATTCTTTTAGGGCTGATTGATATCTTGCGCACAATCCCACACTGAATTGAATATCCGGCCAGCTAGCAGTGAGATTGAGTAATGAACCAATCATTCCCTACATCTGGTCAGATTCACGTCCTTGCCCTGCATCTAGCGAGATGGTTGAGCTCATAGGAGTTTTTACACTTTGGCATTTCCTAATCCATATTTCTTTAGTAACTCCTTCAAATACTTTGTTTAGGATATAAATATGCCATTTTTCTTCTGCTTGATTTGCAATCCTAGAAAGAAATTCAGTTCTCCCATCATTAACATTTCGAACTCTCCCTGCATTAGCTTAGCAAACTCTTGACAAAGATCTTCATTAGTAGCTCTAAAAATAATATCATCCACATATATTTGAACAAACAAAAGATCTTTCCTACTTCTTTTAATGAAAAGAGTAGCATCCACTTTGCCTCTTTCAAATCCTTTTTCTATCAGAAAATTGCTAAGTCATTCGTACCAAGCTTTAGGAGCTTGTTTTAAACCATATAAAGCCTTTTTCAGTTTATAAACATGATCAGGAAAGTTTGAGTCTTCAAAACCAGGAGGTTGTTCAATGAAGACTTCTTCTAAAATATAGCCATTCAAAAATGCACTTTTAACATCCATTTGATATAATTTGAAATCTTTTATGCAAGCAAAGGCTAAGAGTACTCGTATGGCCTCCAATCTAGCCACTGGAGCATAGGTTTCCTCATAATAAATGCCTTCTTCCTGATTATATCCTTTAGCTACTAATCTGGCTTTGTTTCTGACAATTTGCACAGATTCATCGAGCTTATTTTTGAATACCCATTTGGTGCCTATGACCAGATGATCATTAGGTCTGGGTACCAATTCCCAAACTTGATTTCTCTCAAATTAGTTAAGCTCTTCTTACATTGCGACTATCCAGAATTCATCGGATAGGGCCTCGTCAACATTGGTAGGTTCAATATGCGAGATGAATGTAGAGAAGCGCACTTCATTGAACACTTGTCTCCGGGTTTTGACCTCTCTATTGACTTTACCAATAACTTGTTCCAGAGGATGGTCTTGGTTATGTCTCCAAGCCTTAGGCTGCTCTAAATTTTCTTATGAAGAAGGTTCATTTAAATCATTTTTGTTTTCTAAACATTCTTCTAAAAGTAATTTGTTTGAAAATTTGTTTAAATCCAATTTTTGAAAATTTTGAACGATCTCAGCATCATCATCTAGAGGTTTTGAAATCGGCTCAGTTTCAACAAACACAACATGTATTGATTCTTCAATTGTAAAAGTACGTTTGTTGAAAACCCTATAAGCTTTACTACGATTAGAATAACCAAGAAATAAACCTTTATCGGCTTTAGGATCGAATTTACCGAGATTCTCTTTGTTGTTGTTATGGATGTAGCACTTACCCCTGAATATCTTTAGATGAGCCAGGTTAGGCTTTTTTCCTTTATATAGCTCATATGGTGTTTTCCCGAGCAGTGTCTTAATGTAAGCTCTATTGGATATGTAACAAGCTGTGCTCATTGCTTCTACCCAGAACACTTGTGAAATTCCTTTCTCATTCAGCATTGCCCTTGCCATTTCTGTGAGAACTCTGTTTTTCCGTTCAACAACACCGTTTTGTTGAGGAGTTCTTGGTGCTGAAAAGTTGTGATCAATTCCATGCTCGTCACAGTAGTCTGCGAATTTGTTGTTTTCAAATTCTCCTCCGTGATCAGATCTGATTGACACAATGGAAATACCTTTCTCATTTTGGACCTTTTTGGCAAAAACAATGAATGCATTAAACGTTTCATCTTTAGAGGAATCCAAGTGAATCTCGAATAGTCATCAACTATCACAAGAGTGTACAGATTTCCACCAAAACTTTTCACTCTCGACGGACCAACCAAATCCATATGAAGCATTTAGAGTGGCCTTTCGGTTGAGACTGTCTTCTTTGATTTAAACGAAGATTTTATTTGTTTACCCTTCTGACAGGCATCACACATAATATCATGTTCATACTGAATTTTCAGTAAACCAATAACCAAATCTCTTTTTGTTAATTTTGAGAGTTGATTCATGTTAACATGTGCAAGACATTTATGCCAAACCCAACTTTCCTCCTTTTTGCTAATAAAACATTTTTCAGAAGATTTAGAGTCAATTTGGAGTGTATAGCAGTTACCATCCCTTGGAGCTTTCAGCTTTATATTCAAGTCTTCTTTCTTTAATGGCAAATCGTCTTTGCTTATTACTAGTCATTCTTCTGAATCGAAGATCACCCAATTGTTTTTGTTGGTACTCTAACTTACACTGAGTAAATTGTGACACAGACCTTTCACGTAGTACACATCTTCAACCTTCATTCCTTTGTTACTTCCTGTCTCTCCGATTCAAGCAATTCTTCCAGATTGATTGCCACTAAAACTTACTTTGCCTCCGTCTTTTGGTTTGAGTGATGTGAACTTCTTAGTATCACCCGTCATATGTCTGGAGCATCCACTGTCAATGTATCATTTGTTCATTCTAGATGCGTTGAGGCATACCTGTAACAACACAATCATGTTTTAGGTACCTATACCTTTTGGGTCCTTTTTGGTTAGTATGAGTTGTCCTAGGCACATAAGTACCTTTGGGCACCCATTTTAACGTCCCGTAAATTCCTTTCTTCTTGTGATAACAAGAAGAGGTTGTGTGACCTTTACGGTTGCAATAAGAACATAGTGCAAAAGGATTAGAGGAGTGAATATTATTTCTAAAGAGCCACTACTCTTCTTCTTTCCCTTCGTCTTATCTTGAACAGGATCATATCTTGTTCTAGTTTTATCCATCGAACACCGTTGAGCTCCCAAAATCACTTTGAGCGTTTCACTACCCTTAGTGAATTTTTCTAAGGTTTTTGTGAGATCCTCAGCCTTCTTTTGTTCTATTCACATTCCATACATACTGGAGGTGGGACTGCGTTGTCCTTCTGCTTTGTTTGATGTTCCTTCACAAATTTTATTCTTTTCTTGGAGCTTACCAACTCCTTTGCAATTCTTACTAATTCTAAATGTAATTCATTGTATTCATACTATAATTCATCATAAGAGGGTTCAGAAGTGATTACCTCATCTGTCTCTGATTCTTCGTCTTCCTGAGCCACAAGACAGATGTTAGCAGTTTCTTCGTCGTCACTTTCTTCTTTTTCTTCTGAAGAACTATCTCTCCATATTGATGTGACAAAGGCTTTCTTCTTTTTGAATCTTTCTTTCTTCTTTTCTTTGTCCTTCATCTTAGATAGCTGGGGACACTCTGCTTTGATGTGTCATGGTTTCTTGTATTCGAAGCAGATGATCAGTTCTTTTGGCTCATTCTGAGATGTGGAGATTCTGCATTTTGACTGAAACTTCCTTTCGACTTTGCTCTTGTAGAATTTCTTGAATCTTCTGATGATAAGACCCATTTCGTCATCCTCCAGGTCTTTTTCGTTGTCATCTTCGCTCTCCAGAGTTCTGAGAGTGATACTTTTGCGGTTTTCTTGTTCATCTCCTTTTTATATCTTTGCTTGCTCTTATATTTTGCAAGGCTTCTGAATAGCGCTACAACAGAGCCTATTGATTCTCCCTTCGTTTCTTCAATTGCTGTTACTTTCGGCTCCCATTCTTTTGTGAGACCACTTAAGATTTTTCTCACTCGGTCCTCCTGACTATACTTCTTTCCGAGTACCATGAGGTGATTTATGAGATGCGAGAATCTAACTTCCATATCTCGGACACTCTCTCCATCCTTCATTTTGAATATCTCAAATTTTGTGGTGAGAGTGTTGATTCCGCTCTGTTTTACACCGATGGTCCCTTCGTGAGCTATCTCCGGTTGTTCCTACATTTCTTTCACAGTTTCCAGACTAGAAACTCAGAAGTATTCTCGTTGGCTCAGTGCACAAGTAAGTATGTTGGTGGCTTTGTCGTTTAGAGTCACCAACTTTCTGTCTTCTTCATCGAACTCGCTAGGACTCTTATGTACTTGCTATCCGTCTATGATTTTCATAGGAACATAGTTACCATGCTCAATCACATCCCATAATCCATACTCGGTCATCTTGATGAAGATCTTCATCCTCATCTTCCAGAAGGTATAGTTTTCTCTGTTGAAGCCAGGGGTTTGGATGTTGAACACCCTTCGGGTAGCACACTATCTCCGAATCTTGCCATGGGATCTCTCTTCGGACTGTTATGTCTTTACTGAAGAGACCTACTCTGATACCAAATGTTAGTGGCAGTCTCACCCAAGAGGGGGTGAATTGGGTGAGTTATAAAAATTTTATGAAATTAAAACAATAAACTAACAGAAACAGAGAGTGTGAGTTAGAAAGATTTCACCATAGAAAAGTGGACACTGAATTTATATTGGTTTGGTCTCAACCATTTGACCTACGTCAAGTCCTCAGAACACCTCTAAGTATTCCACTATGTTCCAAGATTGATCGGGCTCTTGGTGCCTCAGTTTAGTAATCGATACTCTCAATCACTCCCCTTTACTACCCGTAAGGTTACAAACCCACTCAAGAGTCCACACTCTTGAGTTTCACACAGGTCGTGATTAATGATGAGAACTATAAACTCTCTTACAGAGTGAATAAATGATCATCACTGAAGCTCAGTGTATGAAAGAACAGAGTATTGAATGTAACAGTAAATAATCAACAGAGGGTAGCTCGCGCATTCAATCTATTCATTTAATGCTTCTTCGCGCCTTTTATAGTTGAGGTAGTTTAGTAACCGTTAGATAGAAGAGCTTCTAGCTATTTAGAGTCCGGTTGTGTGTTTTCCCAATTGCAACGATTTCTGCCATTAATGCTTCTGACAAGGCAGATTACAGGCTACTTAGACAACCGTTGGAGAGCTATTGGGTTTTTCTTTGTAATCTACAATGATACATTGATTCAATAAGTTTTTCTTTGCAGAGTAAGATGAAAAGCAGAACCGAACAAATGATAAAATGAACATTCATAGTTTACAGGTAGAATCAATCAGTTGTTAAATGTGCTGAGCAATAACTGATCGTGCTTAATCGAAGTAGTGATTGATTACTGGTTGATCGATCAGGTTTTCAATTATTCAGAGTAAGAGCTTTTGAAACAGATAACTAAGTTTATCGATCAAGTGATGGATTAATGATTTATCGATCAAGTGATTAAAAAGGAAATAGTGACATCATACTGGTATGCAGAAAAAGAAGATCAAGGTCACATTTGATTTTGAATCTCTTTCAATAGAGAATTAAGACAATCATAAAGGCTGAGAAAAGCTAGAATGAAATAGATGATAAATTTTGAGAGACATCGTGACTGGTTGAAGTTTAAACTGAAATCACTCCATAATCGAACAAGTGATCGAACACTTGTTGATCGATCAGGTTATCGATAAACACGGTGTTATAAAAATAGATTTTAAAGGAATAATTTTCAAACACATTATCGATAAATGGATGATGGACAACCTTATCGATAAACAATAAGCAAAAGTATATTAAATGAAAACACAGACTATGTGGTTGATCGAATAGGTGATCATTAATGAATGATCGATCAAGTTATCGATAAAGTGGTTTAATCCTGTAAAGTCAAAGAATTGATTTGTCGATCACGTTATGTGAAAAACAAGGTAGACATGTAAATGTGATAATCGATCATATTATCGATAATCTGATTATCGATCCGGTGATCAAAGAAGAATAAAATAAGAGCGATGTACCGATGATCGATCATATGATCAATAATTTACTGATCGATCAGGTGATTGATAAGCTGTTGAAATAAATACCTGCACAGAGAGTGTTATAAAGCAATATTCGGTCATATTATCGATAAATGACTGATCGATAAGGTGATCAAAAAATGGTGACTAAAGCAAAACATAGAATGAGTAGAGCACATTACCATTTATCTGTCTTCTTATTGATAATCTATTTATCGATCATGTGATCAATAATTGTCTATCATATTTATATCCCTTTATTCGACAGTTGTTCGATCATCCTGATTATCGATCAAGTGATTGATAATTTACTCCAGATTTTCATACACAACTGAGTTAAGAATGATTGATCAATTGATCGATCAACACATTATCTAACAAGTTATCGATCAAAGTTTCTGCTAAGTTACTTGATTTTACAGTGATATTATCTATCATCTTATTGATAAGTCCTTGATCAATCAGATGATTGATCAACATACTGAAACACAAATTTCTTACTTTATTATCATCAAAACCTTAATCCTAACAATATAATGAGGTAATAAAGGAGGTGTAACATTTCTCAAATATTTTCTTCTATTTCTTTGCCTTTTTTCTATTCTTTTTTTCCAATTTTTTTTGGGCAATTCCAAACCCAAAAAGACAAAGTTTAACACATCATAAATACAATAGTAAAGTGTTAGAGACTTGGATGTACAATGCATGCTTTGGCCCTTAAGAAAAGATGAAGGCTCAAATAGCTAGTAATAGGTAAAATCATGGGGGTTTGTGTTTGGGATGTAGGGATTGAGAAAAGAATGCCTCTATCATGCTTATAACATTAATACAACTAAGTTTTGAACAAGAATTAAAACCAGTTCTAGAAAATAGAAGATGTAAGTGGATGCAACACACTATGAATCAAAATTAGGCTCAAAAAATCTTCCAATAAGGCTAAATTTCAAATGCTCATGTACAAAGATTAATTGTACTTTAAATTAATCACCATACATTAACCAATCAATATAAAGGCAAGCTTGAAGAGTTGTGACCAATGAAACTAACACCATCAACTTTGAATTCTCATGAGTATCAATATAAGTTCAAAAACATTTACTAAAGTCCAAGAATATACAAATTCAAGTGTAAGTTAATTAAAGCATAAATTTTCAAGAATTTTGACTTAAAATCTTCAAATTAAGTTCCAAAATCAATCAAAATTTGAAAAAAAATTTACAAAACCATATTTTTCATTAAATACAGGAAAGCACAAGCACAACAAAGAATATCAATCCCTCCCCCACACTTAAATTTTACATTGTGCCCAATGCAAAACTCAAGTGCAACCCTAAACAAGAGAAGCCAAAACCAAAAAGGGAGAAAAAGAAAAGAAAACAAACTACTTTTATTACTGGATATGTCCCTCTCTTATACTTACAAAACAACCAAATAATTCAAAAGATAAGAGTTAAGGAAGGAAAGGGACAACCTTGAGGGTGAAATCTCTTTAAACTCTTGTAGGAGAAGTTCTCATCCGAGATGAAAAACATATATTTCTTCAGTGTGCTCACTTCTCCTACATTGATCTTCCTTGATAGTGGTAGTGTGGGGTCTTACAAGCAAGCAAAGCCAAAAGCAGTACCACACCCAAAAATAAGAACATAAAGAGAATGAAAATGAAATAAAGACATCTTAGAAGTTAAGCTCTCTAAGTAACCATCATAACCAAGGAAATCAATAGCACCCCCATCAGTAGGAGTCAAACTTTTATTTAAATTTTTAAAATACTCAAGCTCATGTAAAGTGGAAACTGAAGAATCCAACTGATAGTTGTTGGAGTATAGTACATTATTATCACATTCACAAGAGGTGATGTTTAAAGGGAGAGAAAAGAAATAACCAAAAGATTCATGTAGACTACTATTTACAATGCAAGATAAATTAGGAGACAAATCATATGACAAAACTTGTTGTAAAGACTTATTGATATTCATGATTTTATCAATTGAAACTTTAGAATCTTTCTCAACAATAATAGATGCTTCTAACTCAATGGAATCATCATGAATTTGACTCTTAAGGCAATGGTTATTTTCAATCAACTCTTCCACTGTGGCACTCAAACAAGGCTCAACAATTTCAAAATGCTAATGCTTATCAATAACAGCACTTCTAGTACAAGAAGATGAGCCATTAGCAAGTGTAGAGTGAGTATCTTTACCAGATACTTTAGTGAATAATCCAGCTAGCAAATGGCATTTTTGATCACAACGCTCCACACAAATGTAGTCACTCTCACAAGCGCTAGGAAAGAATTCATTCAACATTTCATAATCATCTACAGTGCTAGAAAGAGAAGCATGTTTATCATTCAATTCATCACACAAAGAAGTAGAGTCATCACAACTAGAAGTTACATATTAAGCATTTTTAATTTCAACCAATTAAGGGGATTCACAAACAATCTCTTTATCCACCTCACGACCACTCAATTCAAGAGTTTTATTAGGCAAAATAGTAGGAGAGCCTACTTCTATGAGAGTAGGATCATTACCAGATAGTAATGAAGACTCTTCTCCACTCCTTTGTAGTTTCTCTACTTCTTGTGCTTGAGTAGGTCCACTGGGTGTAGGTGTGAGAGGTGGGAAACTTTTTATCCTTGGTGTGGCATTTGACTCTTGGTCGTCAAGTCCTTGGTGCTCTTCTTCCTCTAAATCATCTAAGTCATAGGGCCATGGAGCTCCTTCTTCTCCTTTTGTCTTCTTCCAAAGCACATGGTTGACAAATGCTTTGATCCAATCCTTAATGTCCTTTAATCTTTCCTCTTCTTCTTTGGATATCCCAAATAACTCTTCTAGACAACTCAAAGAAGTAGATCTTTAGAGTGTCATACATGCCTCTCAATTTTTTTTGTTTGGCCATCCATGTTTAGTAGTGTTAGGAAGGAGTCAAGACCATGAGATTGAGGTTGATGGGAGGGTGGAGGAGAAGTTTCACGATATGAAGGAGGACATGGCTGGAATAATGGTTGGTGGCGGTATTCAACTGGTGAAGGAGGTGGTTCAAAGAAGGGATTACATGGTGAAAAGTTTGGCTCATGATATGGATAATGTGATGGAAGGTGTTTAAAGTTTGGATTGTATGGTGGTGGTGATAAGTCATAATGTGGTCTTGGTGATGGATATTGCTATAGGTGTGAATGGAATGAAGAGGTATAGTAAGGGGAATATGGAGGATCATTCATCCAATCATAGCCATGGTTATGTCTAATAGGTCCTATCATGTTCTCTATGATCCATGCATGCTAGAAGAAGATTTAGTTCTTATTGTATAGCATTAAGTCCTTGAGAGAAGTCATCACCCATCTCAGTATTATTGCCTACAAAAGAGGAAGGGTAATAAGATGGATCTAAATTATCATTAAATCAAGCTATAAGAAAACAAAACAATCAAATCCCAATGAATTCTTAAGTCTAGGGAATTCAAAATGGACAAATAAAACCTAGAAAGTAAAAGAAAACAAAGTATGAAGTTTAAAAAGAAAACAATTTTTTTAAAAAAGAGGAGGGCTCACCGCGGTGAAGAAGAAAGATTGCCGTGGTGACATTGTCTCAAGGTGATAGGGGAGTCTGGGACTACAGGTTATACTGTGGCGACAGACAAAGTTGGTCGCTGTAGACAGTTCCTGAGTGCCAGAAAAATCAGAATAGTGAAGCAGGAATAGTGGCAGAATGAAATCAAAAGGTACAAATACTATGCAAAACCTCTAAATACAAAGAATAGGGAACTAATTTCTTGGCTCCCCAGCAAAAATACAAAGAATGCTATGAAATGTATGAAACTATATGCAGAAGTAGAACCAAAATCAAGATCTTTGTTTGTATATCTCAAAATTTTTATGCAATACAAAACCTATTATGCACAATGCAAAAATATAACCTAAAAGACTCATAAGTCCCCAGTCAACCAAAGTTGACAATTAACTAGTCTAGGGAACCAATTTCTTGGCTCCTTGGCAACAGCGCCATTTGACAAAGCCTTGTCCTATATCACCTTTAGGTCTATCAAAGAATTTGAAATTGGAAGGATTATAGCACAATGATGCAACTGGGATCGTGTTCAATTTTGGGAGCCTTTATTGATAACCTAAGTTAGCTAAATGCAATGAAAACATGTAATTGAAAAGGGATAAATGGGTTTTTGGTTTAGAAAATCAGCTTGAACTATAACTTAAAAAATGCATGAAATTAAACCTAAGCTACTATATTTTTAGTATTTTTTTGGATAAAGTGTTGATGGAATGAAAATGGATGATAATAAACCTCTTGAAAATGGTTTAATGGTAATCATAGTTTACTTGAGATATTGGGAGTTTCATAAAATCATTAGGTTTTCTTGAATAATAATCTCAATGACAATCATTAATGAAAACATTGTTAAGTTCTCCTAATGTTCAATTTGAGAATGATCAATGCAATTGGTCCCCAAAATCAACTCAATATCAAAAATAACCATGCAAGATAAGAGAGAATCAAGAAGGTTACAAAGAAACATATATGTAACCACATATATTGAAGTACAAAAATCAACATTAACCAATCCAAACTACAAATATAAATTACTAAACAATGATTATAGCGACAATCCAAGTGTCTAACTAAGAATTACAAATCCTAAGACCTACAAAGCCATAAATACATAGCTAAAAACTAAAGATTGAAGCTAAACTCCCCTTTGAAGCTTGGAAACTCAAGCACCATCTTCCATCTTCAAGAGGGTGGAACCCTAGCCCTCTGTAACTTCTAAAACAACTCCAATCAGAGTAGAATCATAGGCCATAGCAGCTAGGATTAGAGGAAGATGAGATGGGATAAAGAAAAAGTGAAGGAAATGGATGGGAAAGAAGATGGAGATGGAGAGGTAAGAAGATAAGAGAATAAGGGTGTAGAAGATGATAGAATGAACTATTCTTTCAAAAATAGGGTTTCTGAGGGTCTAAGGGGGTCAATCTAGTTCAAATCATATGAGTAGATGCTCCATTTTCATGTTTTAATTTGAATCTGACGTTACTAATATGAGGAATTTGCTGCAGCGAAGTAAAATGTTTGCCGCAACAAAGCCTTCCTGAAAGGGGCTTCAACAAAATTCTAAGAGTTTGCCACAGTGAAGGAAAATGTTTTTCATGACGAACTATTCCAGAACAGACACTTATGCACATTTTTACACTTGTGCCAAGGCGAAGGATTTTCTTCGCCGTGGCCAACAGTTCCAAAATCAATACTCTAAGTTCTTATGTTGTGTAATCCCTTGGTCTTCAATCTTGGCTCTAATTATCAAGTGTCCTATAATGAAAAGCAACAATTTGAAGCATTAATATTACTAGAAATTATTCGAATATAATTAATAATCAATTATGACAATTTTATCATCAAAAAGACACTAACTCAAAGTAAAGACTCTTAATCCAAATTAAGCATAATTCTCACAAAAAGATTCATTAACCCACGATAAAAACCCTGAAAATGATATGACAATACATAAAAGAATTAGGTTCAATCAACCCCTCTAATTAGATTATCTTTCATAATCTAATTTACCCAATTTTAAATACTCTAATATCTTTCCATATCCTTAATATCCTTCATGAATTTATTTATCATCTATTAAACCCTTTCAAACAAATTAGATTATATAAATAATCTGATTAAAATATCCCCAATATTTTCATTTAACGATAACCACCATTATCTATCCTAATCCATTTGGATTTTTAAATTAAATCAATATTTTTAGAAGTGCCTTAGTGAGTTAAAAGTTATAGTTAGAGTCGGTTTATTAGATTATAAATAGCCCTTCTATATATGCTATTTTATGAGATCAATTATGGAATTATGGATAAGAATTTTCCTTTAACAAGTATTTACTTGTTGGTTATGTATTTTTAATAGAATACTATATGGGACAAGAGAGTGATCTACAACAATGCTTGTTATACTTGGAGTTCCTAAGCCATTGTTTCTTTTGGGTGCTGAGTTTCATTTACTTAGTATTTTTTAGAAAACATGCTCGTTGGGTTCCTAGTTTAAAGATCACTTACCCCTTCCTTATTCTTGTTATTTTATTACTTAATTACTTCCATAACCCGCTGCTCAATTTACAATTTTGGGTTTTCTAGGATAAGTTCTATCACACCTCCTTTAATATCTCATTATACATCAATTGAAACCATTATAATGCATTTCTCAACATTTCCGAGCGAAAATTTTCAATTTCAATTTATTCTGTCCATACACTGTTCATCCGAATTTAGGCTAACTTTGAAAATTCATAACTAATTATAAAAAAATCAAAACAAGGTGATTCCAATTTTCACACGAAGCTCGCTAAGAGTTCTATAGAGAAAAAAATTCATTGGACTCAATTCCATGAAGAACAGTACTAGTTGACAAAGTGCACTGTTCATATGGTCAATTTTTGAATTTTTAGTATTTTAGCCCAACTTTGGAAGGGCATAACTCTTAGCACAAAGCTCCAATTTTAATGGTTTACCACTTGTTTTAAAAATAAAAAAAAATATGTTTGCCTGCAAAATCTCAGGTTTAGATTCCATCATTTGCCTATTATTTTGTGTGTCACAATTTTGCCCCTAATTTGAGTCTTTTTATCCCCTATGTTTAATTCCCTTGAATTTTGTTTCCTTTTCCTTTTTCCCATACCCTTTAAGCATTCTCCCACACAAAATTACACGTGAGGGCATGGCATAAAAATATACCTTACATCATATTCTCATTTGTAACTTATTACAATTTAACACAAAGTTCATTGGGACATTACATAACATCCTAAAACAACGTAACATTCACAATGTTCTTTCATCCTAGCACCAATTCCTTACGTTGATCCATGGATGAGCCACTTCCTAAATGATAAATGAATTGACATAGGAGGAATGAGATTTCAAGAAAATCTCAATAGCAATTGAACTATAATTATCATGTAAATCAAGCAAGCTACAATGTGACATGTTATGAACTTCAAGAGATCCTCAAGCCACATAAAATCATATCCAACAACATGCTAGGAGAGGAACATTAACACTTCCATATTAACACAATTCAATGTATTTGGTCAAACCACAAAACAAGGTTATCCAACCAACCAAAATTACAACACAAGTTCCTCAATCCAAGCAACAACAAATCACATTAAACAAGCAAGATAAACAATCAAATTATAATTCAAAGCTACATCTTACTACTTGTCCAATTCGGTCACCTCAAGGGACAATGATCTTCCTTGACTCTTCCTCTGAAAGCCTATTAAATCAAGCATAAATATAGGCCACATTAACCATTAAACAACACAACACAAAACTTTAACTTTAACCAAACATTTTCCCCCTTTTTCCTTTGATTTTTAACAAAATGATTTCTCCTTTAGAATCAATAACCTCATGACTCATTCCTACACAATTTTTCATGAGGAATTCAAATATGAAATCAGATTTTTGGAAATCAAACTTCTTCCCCTTCAAGTTGAGTTGGCTGAATAGGGGGTATATACTTCTAAAAATTTTATTTTTGATTCTAATGATTTTAAACACTTCCCAATAGTGTATCCCTACAGAAAAACACATTTTAAACCCATTGGAATCATCAAATCAAGCTAAAACAATCTCCTATAGCATGAACAGTGGCTGGCCGAATTGCTCCCCTAAAACCCTAACTTGGTTTTCTTCCAAAAATTAATCCACACACCAATTATACATGCTTATTCCACTTGATATTTAAGGTCTCTATCCTTCCCTAAACATCACATGATTAGACCGAAATTTAGGCAGCATATACACTTGATTTTTCAATTCAAAACCCTAACTAAATTAGTGTAAAACTTAAGGATAGGAAGGCTTGAGCATACCTTAATGTTTCCTTGCTATAACCTAAATGATTCCTTGGTCAAAACCTCCTCAAATTCAGTCTCCCTTGGTCTGGAACGAAAGTGGCAGCACCTTCCCTTCTTTTTCTAATGTTCCAACATTTTTTTTGTATCTTACCGAGGGGTATTTATAGACAAATGGAGCTGCCATTCCCCTCTCAATTTGGACGTCCAAAGTGGCAGAAAATAAGGTGATTTGGAAGCCATCAAGTGCATCACAACTTCAAATTTAACGATGTGTCCAAACTCTAAAGTTTTTCAACAATTATCCCTTAATTTGCATTTTATTTTAATTAAAACTAGAGCTGTTCAGAAGCTGCACGAAATCAGGCTTGAATTGAGCGTAATGTGGGTCCTGCAAATGGTCTAGGCTGGCCCACAAGGATGGCCCACAATCCAAATCAAAATCCTAAACCATTCCAACACTTTATCGGTTACTATTCACTAGTAACATTACATAATTTTTTGAGACCTCCAAAATTTTATTTCTCTCCGTGATAATTCACATTTTAATATTAAAACATGATCTGAAAATTTTTATAATTTTTTGTCACCTCTAGGTATTTATTTTAAATTTTCTCTGATTAGGCATCTATTTGTGTCACTACGGGAAAATAAATTCTCTAAAATTAGTTCTTGAGCTTCCAAGGTCTGAAACCAATTTTATAAATTCAAATAAATATTTAGATGATTTTTTCATATTTTTTCCAAATTTATTGAGGCTTTTAACTAATTAAAATAAATATTTTTCTCTGATTTTCTAATATTTTCCCGAAAAACTTCTGTTTACGGGAAATTCTGTAACAATTTATCTTCACCATAATTTCATCTTTTGGGCCTTAACCAATTTTTCAAAACCTCTAATTTACACTTTTCCTATTTTTTGAAAATTTTCTAGAATTTTTTTTCAAATTTTCCCATTTTGCTCTTCCTAGATTGATAATTACGAAAATGCCATGCCGGACCTTATCAGGGTTTCACCTCAAAAGTTGTTTTGTCTCCCCGTCTAGTTTCTACATTGGCCCTCATCCCAATTTTTAATTTCCTATATCTAGATGAAATTTCTCGAGATGTGACAAGTTCCTATGGGGTCCACACCATTATGTTATTTTAAATTTCTTTACCACTGACTCTAACAAATTACACTCAATTACGGGGAGTTTAGAAATTATGTCAAGCAGGAACTAGGAGTCTGTACATAAACATTCATTGAGGTTGATTGGTTTGCATGTCAAATACATAATGACAACAACCCTCACACAACTGAACTTAAAAGTCTTGCAATCGATCTACTTGACCATGCAAGAAAATTTACTGTGTATAAGGTCAACAAGTTCAAGTTCTACACAATTACACCTAATCAAGGTTTGCTTCCATAAAACTCTGGAAATTACTGCATGTTTGGGATGATGAGTTATGCTAGCAACAGTTACTATAAAAAGTTGGTTAACATCACCAAATTAAATTACCAAGGGTTTTTTATCATGACTCTGTTACACCTTACTTTTAGACTTCATTTTACCTCAATTGAAATCATTTAAAATCATTTCTTCTGGCCTTAAATTAAAAAAATTTGAACTTTAAAATTTCTTAAATTCGAGTTACTATTCATTATAACCCTCACAAAGGTTAAATTTTGAAAATTCGTATCTAATTCTAAAAAAATCAAAATGAGGTGGTTCTAACTTTTTTTTAAAGCTCATAATACCCTCTTTAAGGGGAAAATACTTACCAGTATCCACAATTCACCAATTAATCTCAGATTCCACACAAAATGGTACTGTTCATATGGTCCTTTTTTAATTTTTCAGGATTTATGCCTAATTTTGGATAAGAATAACATTTTGTACAAAACTCCAAATTTAATTAAATATAACTTGTTTTAAAGCTAAAAATATGATCTATAAGTCTGCCAAATTTCAACTCAAGAATCATCCAATTGCACAAAATTTTATTGGTCAAACTTCACCCTCAAAAAGTCAACTTTTATCCCTTTTGTATGCAATTCTTGCTTTTTCTTTTCCTTTCTTTCCACATAACTTTTCCAAGCACATAATACATGCTCAAAGATGATTCCTTATTCAAATTCTCACATGTAAATCATCCTTAATCATTAATACAATATTCCAACATAATTCACAATAATACATAACAATTCACAATAATTACAAAAAATAATCTCAATGGCATTAAGCTCAATCATCTTCCAAGGTGATTTCCTTTCCTTTCCTTTCTCCTTACTTGATCCAACCCCTAATTGGTAAATATTTAAACATAAAGGAATGAGATTATATAGAAATCTTAGTAGCAAGGAATTAAAATAATAATGTCAAACATGTAAGGTAGATTACCAATAGATTCATAAACATTCTATGCCATGCAATTGTCATCACAATCCACTCATAAATAACATGTTAATGCATGTTTCCAAGGCATACAATGCAATCAACTAACATGTCATTTTCATCAAACAACCTCACACACGACATAGCATATATTCAAGTAATCATATTCTGTAACAATCAAGCAACATTAAAAATTGTGAATTCCATGCTTAATCCACAATTTCGGCCTCTTTGATTCCTTTGGGTTCCAGCCTATCCTCTTGCATAATTCCTATCAATTCTTGCATAAACACATTCCAAATTACCAATAATCCAAGCATAAACATTAATGTTTAACCTTAAATTCAATTATACCTCTTTTTCCTTGATTTTTGACATAATTATTTTCTCTTTTTTTTCATTAATCTCTTGATCCATTCCTACACAATTTTTGATGTAGAATCCAAATATCAAATCAAATTTAACAAAATCACATCCTTTCCCTTCAAATGATGTTGGCCGAATGGCAGGGTATTATGTTTCAAAAATTTCATTTTTGATTCCAACGATTTTAAACACTTTTTCCTGGTATTTTCTGATACAAAAAAAATACCTTTTAAACTCATTGGAATTATCAAATCACGTTGAAACAATCTCTAAACCCAAGAACACACTGTGGCCGAATAGGGTATCTTAAACCCTAACTTTGATTTTCTTCCAAACTTCAATCCAAACATCAATTAAACATGAAATTCTAAGCTCACATTCATAATTTCTATCCTTCCCTAATCTATCCTTAAACTGACCAAAAAATCGCATCATAGAATCTTAGGATTTTGTCATGAAACTTCAACCAAAACAACCTTTAAACCTAACCAAAATCAAGCTTAAACATACCTTGATGAACCCTTGCTTGAAGCTTGATAATTTTCCTTCCTTTTGCATGGTTTTTGGGGCTGTTTAAGGTCACTAATTTGGCCGAATTTCGCATCATTTAAAGGGGGTATTTATAGACAAAGTTTCGGTCCTCTCTTGCCTCCAAGTGTCTCTTAAAAATGTAGAGAAGGAGGCCATGTGGATACCTTAAAATGCTACAAAAATCTGGAGGTGTACAAGTGTCCCAAGTATAATAATGTTTAAGATAAAATCATGTGATATTTTACATTATTTTATTCCATAATCATGTGCAACACTTGGGCCACAAAATTACTGTTCATTTTTGGTCCAATATAAATTCCAATGGGCTGGAGAAAGAAGAAAGAAGTACCATCTTAAATCTCCAAACATTTTTCTATCCGATTTCGCTGTATCTACTAAAATTCCTTTATGATGTTCAAAAATATTTTTGGATCTTCAAAAATTTATTTCTTTAAATCAAATATCATATTTTAATATCAGAAGGTTGTCTAAAACATTTTAGAATTTATCTCAACGTCCAACTATTTATTTTGAATTTTTTCTAAAATCGGGCTTTACCAATAAGATTTCAGTAATAAATATTCTAAAATTAACCCTTTCACCTACATGGCCTAAAAACAATTTTATAAACTCCAATAAATCCTTAAATAATTTTTTCAAAATCATTAAAGCCTCTATATATTTAAAATAATTGTTTCGAGCTAGTTTTTCACTGTTTTTCCAAAAAAATCTATGTTTATCGAAAAATCTGTAATAATTTATTTTTACACTATTTCCACTTTAGGGCCTCAAATAAGCTTCCAAAACTTCTAATTTATCTTTTTACTATTTTCTAAAATTTTTTTAGAATTTTTCTCAAATTTTTCCATGTCCTTCTTAGACCGATAATTTCGAAAATATCAATCCGAACAACAGTCAGATCTCAACTCAAAAATTATTTTCCTTTGAATCTACTTTACCACTTGACTCTTTGTCTAATTTATTATCCATATTTTTATTGTCTAATTTGGCAGGATGTGACAAACTCTCTTCAAGTGTTCTTGGGTAAATATGAAAACTTCACAGGAACTCATTACTAACAAATTAGGTATTACATTTGTTAATTTCTCTAGACTCATTAATACATGTGAGTCTAAAGATCATGGGCCATATATTTTTGTATTTGAGTCACACTGGGTTTATTATGTTGAAGACGATAAACATAAAGATTAATATATAATAGTCCACCTGCAGTCACGAGATCTTTATGACATAGGTGATGATGATAACATTACTTATAATAGTAAGCCTTTTTCTTTTCCAGAAGAGATAATAGTTTAGCCTTTGTCAAGTGTATCTTCTTAATCAAACAAACTTTTTAAAATCATTTTCATTAAATTTCTTACTCAGAAATGAAGGAACTTGGCATTCAGAATCATGTTGGATCCCTTACCAAGTTGTTATCATGTTCTTGAAGACGAAAGTATAATTATACATTACATTAAGAAATTCTTGAAGATGTGAATAATGAAACAATTCTTTTGTTTTATGAAAGCTGCTTTAAATGATTATTCAAATGATGGGTTTGAGAGATGAAAGTTTGTCATCTTCTTTAAACAATAATTGGCAACGAAGCCAGCGTGCATGCTCAAGTAGACATGCCCATCAATAAGAAGAGAATGATATTTTCAAATTCCACACTTTCTTTAATACTACAACTGTCCTTAATATAAAAATTAATTAAGGAGTTATATTTGGTTCTAAATATAAAATATCAATTCATTGTGTCTCATATATTTCCTGAAAGTATCCCTATTGATTGTAAGAAATTCCTACCAAAAAATAGTCCCAATCATCCAATACATAGTATTGAAAAGGATGGTTTAAAGAGACTAACACACATTTGTGACAAAGGAACTAATTTCAGCGTTTATCATATTGATGAGCACCCTAAACTCATCAAGTCTGAATCTTCCATATTTCATTTGGATGATCCAGATTTGATTTCCTTTTTATTTTTATTTATTCAAAATAATTATTTTAATATGTATAGAATCTAAAATAAAGACAATCTCTTAACTATTATTTCTTTCAAAAAATAATTAATAATTAATTAAAGACTTTATAGACAGTCCAAATCTAATGAGTTTAAAGTGCTTATCAAGGTGATAAGCATTTTCTATGAAAAATAACTTATTTAACAAATTTGCTTACTATGCTCACATTATTTATCTAACTCTTATATTAAGAACTAGAGGTAGTAGTATATAAAAAAAAAAACAAGAACTGGAGGTAGTATTATTAATGATGGCATACTCAAAAAGGCAAGTTAGACCTTGCCTTGGGTTAACTTAGTTAACTAATTTACAGAGATTATAAAAAAATTTTAAATTAATTATCTATAACAAATACATATTAGTTCCTCTAAAATGGGCCATTTGATCATTACCTATAGAAACCCTTTAATATGCTATTAAAAGAGATAATTTGAGGAAAAATTTATAAATTTAAAAAACAAAATTAAGGTCTTATATTTAATATCAAAATAAACCTCTTAACTTGCCCCTACATTAAGTACTAGAAGAAGTAATTTATAACAATTTGATCAATGAGATGTGCAACGGTTTATAAACTAGCGGAAATCTTTAGGTACTGTTTGGTTGTTGGAAAGAATAAGAAGGAAATAGAATTGCCAGACATTATGTTTGAATATAGAAAGAACTATTCCCAGAAATTCTTAGGAGTATTAGAAAACATTATCTTAATTTCATGAGAAAGAGATGAAAGATTCATTAATTGCTGGAAATGAAGTTATGTGTGACAGCTGAAAACAGGAGGTTAGTAGTTCACATGTTTCACATTACAATACTAGTGGGTTGAATTATCATCACAATTAGAGGTAGGCTAATTTTCTTAGTGACACCATAACTATTCTAAGAAGATTATACATATATATATGTTGCTTCGCTAATTAGAGGCAATCCTATTCAAGATACTATTAAGCATTAAATGTAATCACTTCTTTTAGTGGAAATTCGAATATTAGTTCACTATGTTGTAAGAAAATTATCGCTTACACTTAAATAAGCTTTTAAAACTGAAGTTTTAGCCAAAAAGGATGGTTCTAAAAATAGATTAATCAAAGAAGAGTTGATCACTTGAGATTTTAACCTCCAAAATCATGATTGTAAACCCAAAAACTTGAATTTGGAATAAGCTAGAGAATTACTTTTAACCCCAAAACCATGTTTCTCTGGAATTATTTTGCTCTCCGGCTACTCTATTCATTTTAAGAATACCATTTTTCAAAAAAAAACAAAACAAAACAAAACAAAATTATTATTAACTTTGAATAGTGATCCTCCGAGAAATCACATCTCAAGTTTACAACCAAACCTTTTCCCCGAGGATTTTTTTTTTTTTGGTTGCCCACCAAGTTTACCGAAATTTTACTCTGACTACATCTAGATCCGACCCACGTCGCGCACCTGACTGTGTTGGGAGATTTCTGCATATGCTGAAGCTCGACCTTGAGACCTCGTTTAAACGATACCAAGCCGCTTACCACTTAGACTAACCCATGTTGGTATTATGTTGTTTCCCTTCATGCACTGTTTCTTTATTCCAATGGTTAGCGAGGTTTTGGCCAAAAAAAATAAAGGCAACCTAGCTGCCGTTAAAATTTAGCTTCGTTGCACCATCCGTCAGGGTCCAGTTAGTTACCATGCACGCTCATTCTAGCAAAACCATCAAGAGGAGGCACCATCAATATGGCAAGTTCAGTTTCAATACTACCATCTAAATTACATAAGAGTATTATTAAGTTTAAATAAGCAGCAGCTCTCAGCATAATTTGATCCACCAACTATGTTTGAACCAACAAACTCTTCGTGAATTTCTTACTACTCAACCAAAGTTCCATTGACAAAAACAAAAAGCATGAAAACCCCCCGGGGGGGGATGCCACAAGATTGCTCTTAATTATAATAATAATTCTAAAAAAGAAAACAGAAAAAGACATCCTAGTAGCAACATCAATATCGTGTTTCCCTAACCAGTGTC
This sequence comes from Neltuma alba, assembly GCF_004799145.2. Lineage (NCBI taxonomy): Eukaryota > Viridiplantae > Streptophyta > Magnoliopsida > Fabales > Fabaceae > Neltuma > Neltuma alba. The sequence continues at coordinate 198,347 of NW_021632513.1, forward strand.
TTTAACACCAGTTCGACATGATTAATGAAAAAAATAATTTAAGGTCATAAATGCAATAGCTGAACCCCAAGCACGTGCTACAACAATGGGAGACAAACTAATCTTGGGATCCAAGTCCAAACACCTAGTCTTTGACAGGGAGAGAACCAATAGAGTTCACTTTTTCCATGAGGCTTTTTATTTCTCCCTCCAATTTGTCTCTCATTTCCGGTGAAATACCATGCCCTTTCTTCTCAAGGATTGAAGCCATCATCTCCAAGTTATGCTTAATGTAGTCAAGTGAAGGTCTACCACAATGCGGTAGCATGGATCCAGAATGTCCTGTCATTGTCTCACATTGTTTTAATGATGCAATAGTTTCAGAAGGATCATTGTGATCAATACTGGTTGCCCCAAATTGCTTGTTCTGCTTTAGATTACGAAATGCTTCTTCTACATCTGCACCTTTTAGAAAAGCAATTTGAGCATGACTGTCTTTCAATATCTGTGTTTCAGGTACATTCAAGGGACCGAATTGACAAAATGTAGATAATAGATCATCTTTTGAAGGCAAACAAACTCCAGGGTGAAATTGGAGGAGAAGACAAGATCCATTGATCTCCATTCTATTGTAATTAATTGTTTGAATGACTTCCATACCAGAAGAAATGCTTCTTGACAGTTCTGATTTAGGTTCTTGGTTCATCCTCTGGTTGTGGTTGGATTTCAGGTCAGGTGAAAAGCCATTGTCTCCCTCAAAGCCAATATCATTTAAATCTGGTATGACCGTCGCATGCTTAGTCTTGAGATGCTCCGCTGGTGGATTCGTAGCAGAGAGCCCATTATCAAGATTTCCAACCCCACCTAACTGGGAGGCATATAACTCTGGATTTGAACCTGTCAAATTTATTTCAACCTTATTCTCACCACTTATTTTTTCAGGAATACCGCTTCTAGGTGGGGGCACCATCTGCAGATCTATTACAAATGAACTGCTTTTATTGCTTTTTTCACCCCCATCAGGTAAGTTTGAAGAGACTTTAGTTCTTGGATCATCCAGAGAAACTTTTATCTTCTTTGTCTTTTTAGGTCTGGAAGCTTTAGGTGCTGCTAAACTACGTTTAGCTCTGCTGCTCCCTGCACAAGTTGTTGACCTAACATTTTGCAACGGAAGTGCTGGTTTTACATCTTCCATGGTCTCCTCTGGCCTTATGTTATTCATTTTTGCAGTACATCCTGAGAGATATTCACTTGCAGCAATCTTTTTATTCACATCTGATTGGCTTGGAAGGGATTTATTCCTGCGCCTCCGTGTTGGTTCCAATTTCTTTTTCTTTTCCTCCGGCTCACTATTGACCTTTAGGGAACCATTTCTGATTGGTGTCCCTGTATTTCTACTCTTATGATTTTCCAGGATAGCAGCAAGTTCAGCCTCATCATGGAATGTTGATAATCTATATGCGCTAAAGAACCACTCAACTAAATCAGATTTGCTATTCTTGTATGAAAAATTACAATCAAGAGCTTTAGAGTAAAGGCCGAAAAGCAATTCTGATGAAGATGCATTTATGAATTCTTGACTGCTAGACATAGTACTCCATCGGACGTGTTTTCTGCACCATTTACTTCGTAATTTCTTCTTACTAGATTTAGCAGTTATAGGAGATCTGTTAGAACGATTATTAGCTGCCCTTGAACCTTGTACTTGATGACAATGGCTTGGAGTCTCTGAGTCTTCTGTTTTAACAGTCAAACCTTTGTGTCCTGCTGCCATGTTTGTGTAGGGATAGGACAAATACCTACTCTTCCTCCGTTCTCTAGAATAAAAGGTTTCTGAAGAAAAAGATGGCCCAATAAGCATCTCGGGAAAAACAAATTAAAAAACATTTACTTTTATGTATATCATTCATAATGGAAAAGAAAAACGCAAATTAATTCAGAAATATCCAGTGCAACAATGTAAAGAGAACGCCACTGTAGAGAAACAGCATACTAATGAACTAAAATAGCTGATGCAAAACTACTACAATAGTTTATCAACTTAGCTTACCATACAAAGCCTCCTTACACTTCTTCACATGAATGAGTTAAAGGGGAAAGATTTCAGCATAGAAACTTAAAACAGGAATAGATATTTAAGATAAATGCTGTCACTGCAACCTGTATTACGATGGAAAATGTTGAGGATCACATTCATAAACCTAGCAAACAGCAGAGATACCAAGGAAATAATTCTCACCAAACCTGGTTTTTGAGAGACCAGGTCCTCTCCTCACTCAAAACATCTGCTTACCCTCTCACAACTCGCCCTACAGCCTTTATATGCATTCCCACTACCCTGCTATTGTCAGAAATTCGTTGGCCATCAATCTTTCCCATTCTGCCCTCCACTTTTAGTCTTGTATGCTATGTTCAGGTTTGGGCCTGATCCTTTTCCTTTGTCATTTCTCTTAGACACTTGGCCCATAGTTTGGCAGACCCATCAAAATAGTGGAAGGAACTTTCAGCAACAGGACATGTACAGATACTGTTTATTAAAACAATGTTTTGCATATACAAAAGAAAGGAAAAAAATATAAGCATGTTGACCATTTTCAAGAATTGTTGTGCCCAAAAATCTTGAACACGATCAGCAAAAAATATGAGATGATCTCTTATCCACAAGTTTGACGAATACATACCATCTCTTGCACCAGCTCTTACTGAAAACTCAAATAATATTATCATTTTCATATCAAATAATAATATATCACTGGGGACCTGTTGATACATATTTTGACAGGGTCACCTTTAAATAGGAAATCCAAAAATTTTCCTGAACCTTCGCTCTCAATTTCAATCAACAGATAATCATAATATCCTAGGGAACCTATTTGCCATCCACAGAGCTACTCTAAGGTTGAACAAAAACAAAACGAATGAAGTGAACAATATCTACCAAACTTACCATCTTGTTTGTACATAGCTACCTCCTGGTCTGGGTTCAATGATGCTTAGACACTGCTTACCTTCTACAAGAAATAATAAATAGTGAGGTTCAAAGTCAACGAGTACAAAATAAAGCACAGCAACTAAAGCGATGGGCTGGAGCACAATTTTTTTTCCTAAATAAAAAAAAAAATTCTTTGATAATGCCATGACTCAATGTAAACATATAAAATTGGCAAGACTCAGCTTGAGAAGTTTTATATCATGACTACACATATAGGACACCGAAGCTTTTTGCTGCCTCAAGGTGTCCACATTATCTAAGTCAAATTAACCAGCTAAAACAACAAGTCTTAATCCTACTGGGTAAGGTTGGTGCATGGATCGCACAATGCCATTGTGCTCTATCAACAACCAAATCTTTAGATAAACTGTTAACTAAAAAGTTTTGTTCAACGACCTCATTGAACATTTTCCTTGGTCTTCTTTTGTCCCCTTTTAAAAGACTCCAAACTATCAGATCTACTCTCCTCATCAGTGCCTCTAATGACTTTCTCTGTACATACTCAAACCATCTCAAACAATGCTTAACTATTTTCTCTTTGATAGGCGCCATGCCTATTCTTCTCTTATATGACCATACATTTATCTCAACATCCTCATTTATACTACCCCTACTTCGTGCTCTTATTTTCCCTTTAAAGCCCAACATTTACTACCATATAATAACATGACTAGTCTTATATCAGTTTGATGGAATTTTCCTTTAAACTTGTCAAGTACTTTCTTGTCACAAATAACTCCGATAACTTTTCTCCACTTTAGCCGCCTAACTTGTATTCTATGAAAAAAAATCTCCATCAATTTCACCACCCTCATATATAATGGATCCCAAATACTTGAAGTTTGATACTTAAGGAATGATTTAACATACCATCTTAACCTCGAAATCACTATTGATTGTTTTCTCCCAAATTGCAATGCATACATTTTGTTTTGCTCTTGTTCAAGCAAAAATCTTTCGACCCCAAGGTCCTCCATAACTCAAATCTAGAATTAATCTCCTTTCAATTCAGCCATGAAAACTGTCACGCCTAGAAAATTAAGGGGTGGCTACACAAAATATGAGAACTCATTCCTAAAGCCTTAAAAACATACAAACAAATCTCTAACATAATAATTACAATAATCTTGAGGGTTCATTCATTACTTCTAGTTCATCTATATATATATATATATATATATATATTTCTCGTTATCAAAATATTAAGTGTTTTGTAAAGATTTTGGAAGAATCTTCCATATAAGTTGAACTTTTTGAAAATTCTACAACTTAATAGATGAGTAGAAAAATAGATCTTCGGTCTATAACAATAACATCCATATATCCCAATGTATCAAAAGGAAGCAAGGATCCTGCCTACAAACTACCTGGAGCATCTAAACTACAAAAATTAATACTTAAATGCAAACTTAGTTTTACATTACTATCAAATGTTGTGAAATATATCTACAAGCTTTAATTAGCAATGAGTTTCTTTGTTGTTCAACTGAAGGTGCAAAGTCAATGATGTCTGAAGCCAAAATAGATGCATTCATAGAAATAAGGTAAAAGAAGTACTAAAAGAATAAATTTTGCAAATAGAATTATATAAAATAAATAATTTACCGTTGCTTTAGAATTTTAAATAAGCCATTAAAACATTAAAGAAAATATATAACGAAAATCTGATATACTATCGTTGATAATTCACTTGTAATTGATTGATTATTCCAACAGGAGAGTCGTACATAAATAGGATAGGATTTCCTCACAATATATTTGGAAATACGATCAGATTAAATGAAAAATTAAGGGAGAGAAATCCCACTGATTTGGGACCAACAATCTAGAAAACAAAAATAGAAAAAGCAAGTGGTCAGGGATCTAATTCTAACAGCTAGAAGGGTTTGATTCTGACACTCCCCCTCAAACTAGAGAATAGATGTTAAGCATTCCCAACTTGCTTCGTAGCCCTTCAAATTGCATTCTTGCTAGTGGTTTAGTCATTATATCTGCGAGTTGGTGAGAGAACTTTATGCAAGATAGATTGATAATCCCCACTTCAACCTTTTTCTTGATGAAGTGTCTATCTATTTCCACATGCATAGTTTTGTCATGGTAAACCGGATTCTTTGTCATCTCAATACGAGCCGTGTTGTCACACCATCTGGTACAGGGGTCCTTCATAAGGTACTTTGAGCTCCTTAAGGAGTCGGGCATTCCCGGCCCACCAAGCTAAACCGATAGTTTCTTGGTCACGACTTGTAATCTAGATTCCCTCACACACTCCTAGGGCAACAACCCTAAGTTCAAATTCAGCACTACTTCTAGACACAACAGACTACTTTTTGCTTCTCCATATTACCAAATTTTCCCATACATAAGCACAGTACCCTGCAGTGGATCTTCAGTGTTCCACTACTCTTCCATGGTTACTATCCATGTATATTTCTATACCTCTGATTCTTTTTTTCTCAAAGAAAATGCCTTCCTAGGGTTTAAGTTTTAGGTAGCTCTAAATGTTGAGCATGGCTTGCATGTGTCTTTCTTGAGGGTAGTTTATGAACTGGCTTACCATTCCTACTGCATAACTAATGTCAGGGCGTGTGTGAGTAAGATAAATCAGTTTCCCCATTAGCCTCCTGTATCTCTCAGAGTTTACTGGAATACCTTTAGGTTTAATTTCTAAGTTACATGTGGTCTCCATCGATATTTCACTAGGCTTGCATCCTAGAATTCCTACTACTTGGAGAAGTTCAAGGGTGTAGTTTCATTAGGATACATTGATCCCTTTCTTGGTTTGTGCTATTTCCATGCCTAGGAAGTACCTTATTTGTCCAAGGTCTTTAACTTGGAATTCAGTAGCTAATGCTTCTTTTAGTAGCTCAATTGACTTGTTGTCGTTTCCCGTGATTATAATGTAGTCAACATAAACAATGAGCACAATGGTCATCCCATTGTTATGTTTCACAAACAATGTGTGATTAGCTTGCCCTTGGAGGTACCCTAGTGTTTTAGGACTTTCCAAATCTGTCAAACCATGCCCTAAATGATTGTTTTAGTCTATAAAATAACTTTATAAGTCTACACACCCTAGTGACATTTTTAGTTTCTCTTAAACCTTCAGGGATTTCCATGCAAACTCCCTCTTCTGAGTCTTCATAGAGAAAGGCACTCTTTATGTCTAGTTGATATAGTGGTCAATCATAATTAGTTGCTATGGATAGTAGAACTTTAATTGTGTTGAATTTGGCTAATAGTGCAAAAGTTTCTTCATAGTCGATCCCATATATCTAAGTGTATCCCTTTGTGATGAGTCTCGCCTTATTGAAACTGCCATCAGGGTTGAATTTTGGGGTGAAGACCCATTTACAACCTACAACCTTCTTTGCAGAAGATAATGTTGTGATGTCTCATGTTCTATTCTCTCTTAGAGCCATGAGTTCTTCTTCCACAACCTTTTTCTAGTTAGAATTGTTCATGGCTTGTTGGAAGGTATCCGGATCTGGTATCTTTACTTGTACACTATTAACAACAAAGTTTTGCATTCTGGTAGATAGATTAGTATATGAGACAAATTTCTGAATAGGATGTTGAGTACAAGATCTTACGCCCTTTCTTAGAGCTATTGGCCACCCATATCGTTAGGGTCTAGATTCATGTTGGACTCTTGGTTCTACCTTAGAATGGGAGGATCTTCTTTTATATCTTCATCTTCTGGACTACTATGGGTATTGGAGTTATTAGTTTCTTGATTTTCAAATTTTCTAGGTGATTTGAGTTGTTGTTGGTTCTATTTTGAGGTGTTTTAGATCTGTTTCTTAACCTCCATTTGCTGTTTGAATGTTAAGACTCTCTGTGTTGCTTCAAGACTGTGTAGTATGGTTTCATACGGGTGTTCTATGGGTTCAAATCTCTTTTCAATGTCTCCAGTTGCTCTGTTTTTTGTATTTCCAGTCGTAGGCAAGGTATCTACAGGTTCTCATGGTCTGTGAGCTATTTCTGCCTCTATTTCATCTATGTGATGAGTGTAAGTGTTGACGGGTTCTTGAATTAGCCATTCTGCAATCCCATAATCCTCCCTTTGAATAGGTTATTTAGGGTAGTGACCGTATTCTTCATAAAATACAGCATTCTTAGTGATGTGAACAATTTTAGTAATAGGAGAGTAGCATTCGTAAGCTTTTTAGGTTGATGAGTACCCTAAAAAATACATTTTTCCGCTTTTGATTCAAGTTTCGCCATATTTTTATAAACAAAGACCACAAAACCAAGACTTTGGGAGGTAGAGTATTGATTAAAGGGGAATTAGAGTAGTGTTTAAGTAATTTCTAAATTGGAGATTTGAAATTTAAAACCTTGGAAGATACTCTATTTATAAGATACATTGCAGTTAACAATGCATCTCCCCAATAAAAATTAGGAATGTTCTTTTCAATCATAACAGCCCGGGTTACTTCCAACAAATACTCTTTTTTTGTTCAGCTACCCCATTTTGTTGGGTAGTGTAAACAAAAGCCGTTTGATGATGTACTCCTTGTTATTCAAGAAAGTTTTTGAAAGGTCCACTCATGTATTCCTTGGTATTATCACTTCTCAACACTTTAATTGTAGTTTGAAATTGATTTTGCACAGATGAAAATTTTTTTTGAAGTTTCAAAAACTTCGGATTTTTCTTTTAAAAGGACAAGCCAAGTCATTCGAATATAGTCATCAATCAAGGTGACAAACCACCTTACATTAGAAAGAATTTTAGGTTTTGCAAGACCCCAAATATCACTATGTATGAGAGTAAAAAGGGCAACAGGTTCATAAGGTTGTTTGGAATAGATGGCTCTTGTTTGTTTGCCAAATTGACAAATGTCACAGCTTAGAGACTTCAAAACATCTTTATTAAAAAACTGTGGAAATAAGTATTTCATGTAGTTGAAACTGGGATGGCCTAATCTATAGTACCAAAATACAATATTTTTGTTTTGAGTATGGTGGCTAACTACGTCTTGCTTCTGCCTTATTGTTCATGTTGAAGTAATAGAGTCCATCCCAATCTTTAGCTTTGCCAATCGTCCTCCCCGCAACTATGTCCTAAAATACACATTCTAATTCATTAAATAGGACATGGCATTACTAACCTTTAGTTAGTTTACTCACAAAAATCAAGTTACAAGTAAGTTTAGGTACATATAGAGTATTATGTATAGCGATATGTTCAGTCAATTAGACAGTCCCAAGTCCATATACACAAGTAGAGATTCTATTGGCCCCTTGTACTTTTAGGTTTTCAAAATAGTATTTAAGAGTCTTAAATAGGGATTTGTTACCAGTCATGTGATCTAAGGCTCCAGAGCCTACAATCCAAATTGGTGTTGAAGGCAATTATAAAGTTACCTGACTGTACCAAGTTGGTGTTGGGAAGACTGCTTTGTTTTTCTAGGACTCGCCTTAATAACTGGAGTTCTTCCCTCTCTCCTTCCTCTTCTTTCTTTTCTGCACGGTAGCTCTTCTTTTCTTATCTTTGTTTGTTGTTCATGTTAAGTGGTTTTCCATAGAGTTTCCGACAGATTTCTTTAGTGTGACCCTTGTTGTTGCAATAATCACATATTGGCTCCTTTAAAGACAAGTACAGATGCCTCAACTTGTGTGATAGGGGCTTGGGTGAGTTACGTTATGCTTTCCTCACACTTGACCATGTTAAATGATTCAAACAATGAAGGCACATGCTTGAGGCCCATAACTTGGTCTCTAACATCTTCAGAAAACTCAGTTAGTCCTAACAAAAAATCATATGTTCTTTCTCTTTCAATTAGTTCTCTATAGTATTGAGCATCCTCAATATATGTCCATGACTGTACCTCAAATAAATCGAGTTGTTGCCAAATTCTCATGAGAGCACTAAAATAATGTGTTGCAGTCATCATACCTTGTTCAAGCTCCCAAAGTTGTTTGTTTAATTGGTAGAGTGCAGCTTTGTTGCCAACTGAAGAGTAGGTTCTTTTAGCAACATCCCAGATTTCCTCAACCGTCCTAGCCAACAAGTACCTTTGCTGATCCCTAGTGTCATTGAGTTGCATTACCAAGTCATGACCTAGTCATTTCTAACAAACCATGTATAAAAAGAGGCGTTGTTTAGTTGTGGTTGTGGCGCTTGGCCATTTATATATTTCCCCTTGCGTCGATCTCTTAGGCACATTAGGACACTTTATGACCACTCTAGATAGTTGCTCCCATTCAACTTGTGGGCCATCACCATCTGTTGGTTTTCAGTGGTGAGCTTCGGCACCACGGTGGAGCCACTTGCGGGTCGCATCACCCCAAAAGAAAGGGATTCTAGAGAAGCCAAGATGCTTGATTCACTGGGAGAAGAGAACCCAGCCCTAAGAGCCAGCACTATTGGGCTCCTATCAGCTTGACTGTGTTGCCATGTTCCAAATAAAGGAGGGAACTCATCATTGCTCATTCTTTCCAGAGCCCTGATATCATATCGTTGATAATTCACCCATAATTAATTGATTATTCTAATAGAAAAGTAGAACATAAATAGGATCAGATTTCCTCACAATATATTTGGAATTCTGATCACATTAAATGAAAAATTAAGGGAGAGAAGTCCCATTGATTTGGGATTGACATTCTAGGAATCAAAAATATAAAGAGCAAATGGTCGGGGATCTGATTCTAACAACTAGAAGGGTTTGATTCTGACAAATAAAAAATTAACCAAACATTCAAAAAAAACTTATTTATAAATTCAAATCAAAAAACAGTGTGAAAAACTCCTTTCAATTAAGAACTTCAACAGAACGCATAACAAGCCTTGACACACAGCACAAGAGGAAAGCAACCAACAAGTATGGGAACAATGCCCACAAATATTAAGCAAACTCAAGACCATGGCACATCAAAACAAACGAAGTCGAAGCCACCAATACAAGCGTGACCAAAGCTACGAGTACAAGCATGACCAAAGCTACGAAACAAATGTAGCCGAAGACACAAATACAAGCTTGACTAAAGCCATGAAACAAGCAAGCTCAATATTAACCATGGTGTGCCAAGCACTAACAGTACTACTGTTAGCAACCACCATTCTATATTCAATACTTTAAAAATCATTTTTAGGCATACATAGGATCAATTTACCAATAATCGAAAGATACCCTTTTCCAATAATGAAATCTCATTAGAAAGATATTTTAACAAATAATCCCAGCATGAAAATTTTTAAATAACATTTCCAAAACTTTCTTTCAAATTCCGTTAGTCACTGACAAAGGATTCATCTCAAACGATATAAGTTCATATAGGAACATTTTCAAAACAAAAACATAGATCATAATTCAAAATCATTATTTCATCCAAACATTCAAATATCAACAAATAAATGTTATAGTTCCAACAAACCTATTTTCAACCAAATAATGTTAAAAAAATTGATAATATATATAAACATATAACATTTGAAAAACATATTTGTAAAAATTATCATGGGATACTATTCACTCACCTATTGCACTTAACCAAGTATAATTTACTCCTATTTACTCAACTCCGAATATGATCACCGTTCAATTTCCCAATGTCCTAAAGTATAATATACAATTTCGTTCGGAAATGCTCCTCGTTATATTTCATGATAATCCTTATTATTTATTTATTTATGTAGCTTTTACAATCATCAACATAATAACTTCATAAACCATTTACCATAATCATCTTGACAATTAAAACCACAACATCTAAATACTCAAATTGCAACTCTTTAAAGTAGAAAGAAAACCTTAGCCTTAAATCCCGTCTTATGAAAAATATAATTAAGAGTGCAACTAATAACTGAATTTTTTTAATTACTCTTAACTATTAAACCCAAAATCTTGGGTTTGGAGGAACATCTTCCATCTTTTTCATTTCCTTCAAGCATTTTATCAATCCATCAAGTGTGTTCTACAAATCCATTCATAAAATAGAGCAATCTCATTTTAATTAAATTCCTCTCATCTACAAAATTTCACAATCACTTTTTAGGCACAACATTCATACCAGATTATTAGATTTCTCACCTTTCAACTCTTTCGCCTAAAGATTACCAAACCTCAATTTCTAAGATATATATATATATATATATAATTATCATACTTCGCAATTTCAGTTCTTTACCAGGTCTCAATACAGAAGAAGAGATATGTCTTACTTCCCTAAAGTCTATTATGTGTAATCGAATTGTAAACCAAAATCCATATCATACTCGTTACGCATTTAGTCTCCAAGATCAAGTTACAACACCATTACTATTGTCCTACATTATAAATCAAGCCACTTCAATACCCTTACTAAATCGCAAAGTTACACAACGTCTCAACAGTATTCGCATTATACATAAATAAATACCACGCATGTTCTCTTGAAATTCATCAAAATTTTAATAAAATATACATTCAAAAAAACTTTATTCACTCATGCCTTAATTAACCAAAACCCTCAAATCTCATTCTTCTTTCACACAATTCACCAAACACCTCATAGGCATTCGAACTGACCCAATAAGAAAGCGTCTTAATTCACAAATTTTCCAGCATCCACATTCACATAATTTCATTAAGCCCGTTTAATCTTACATCTTTCCTTTTGCACCACAAACAGCCACAATACATCAGAAAAAGGCACGGGAAAAAACGATCAAAGTTCAACAACTACACCTACGCCGCCACATAACGGAAGAAAACTATTTCAAGCCCACATAGCAGCAGCAACAGAACAGGGGAAGAAAAAATGCAGAAAAGATTCCTCTCATACACACTGCTTGCTATACAAGCTTAGAAAAAGAAAACACTTTGAGCTTACCCAAAACTTTAATAACAGCGATGTTGGAGGAGGAGGAAGGAGGGAACGAAGCATAATCCTTCCCAAACTACCAAGCCACTAAACAGAGACGAGAGAGAGAGAGAGAGAGAACAGCAAAGAAGACGTAAATCGAAAACAACCACGAACCCAAACTTACACACGCTGGCGACAGCTACTCGGGCTACGGCGGACAGACGACAACGATTCCCAGCCATCGGCGACGGCAAGACGGATGATGGGAGGATCCATGAAAAGTTGGGGTTTCAGTTAGAGAGCTACCCAAGGTCTCGAAAGTTCTCCCCTCCTCCCCTCACCTCTCTCTCTACTGAGCCTTTTAGTGAAAAAAATCTGATGCCCATTTGGAAAAATAAAATCAAAGGGTAGCTTAGTAATTTCATCAGTATCAAACAAAATAAAATTCTCCTCTGAGGGCAGTATTAAAAACCAAACAAACCAAACGATTTTGTCCGAAAACCAGCAGATTGGCCGCTTGTCTTGTCTGATTGCCTTCCTAAGCCAACTAAAAACAAACTGGTAGGAATCGACATAAACTAGTGTGGTTCGGTAATAATCCGGGTAACCCGTTAGATTAGACAGGTTACTCAGGTTAATTTTTTTAATCACAAGAAATAATGGAAGGCGTGGCAAACTGATGAATTTCGAGCGTACCTAAAGTGCAAGATGATTTCAGATTCAGATAGCCACGTGCGAAAGTCCGTTCACAGTAATGGAGTCAGACTGTATACTCACAACAAATACACTGGAGGGAGAGGAAGAACAGAGAACGAAGGGGGGAGTCTGAAGAACAAAAATCGGGGTTCACGCATACTGATCCCTTTTCGGTTGTTCAGTTTATTAACTCCACATTTTTGAAATAAAAAACTGCCTCATTCGTCCAAACGTTCCCTCCTTTTTGCAAATTATATAAAAATGCAAAAAGTACAATTAGATACCCATATGTTTTGTTATTTACATCAGAACCCCAAAGCTTAATGAATTTGGATCCAATCCACCAAAGGTGGATTGACCCATTTTCTTGCACAAACAATAAGAGAGAAGAAAAGTGACAAGAGAAAAATGAAAGAAAGAGCAAGTGGCAAGGATAAATGCTAATGATGCGTTTACATTTAGAATGGACGACCCAGACTCACATATCACCATAGTGGATTTTGATGATGGAAGTAAAGAGTGAAGAGTTAGCGTTGATTAATAAAGGAAAGAGGTGGCGTCCACGATTCTAGATGCAAATCTTCTTTTGTGTGGGAGGCTTGCGTTTAACTTACAAGGTTTTGAAAAAAAACTGGGGACTTATAAAAGAACGGTGATTTAAAAATAAAAAAATAAGTGTTTAGATAAATTCAAATCATGATTTGCAGAATAATTTCCGGAAAAAAAAAAAGGTGATTTTCAGAATAATTTTGTAAAAAAATAATTTTAATAAAGTGAGCATGTCTCGACAGTTATTATCAGTAGCACTTTTTTTATGTACAAATTATCAAAAAGTACATAAGTTAATATGATAATTATATAAAAGATAGATTTTAATTTGTATTTTCATTTGAAGTAATAAACTTGCTAATAATTTTTTCCCAATATAATAAATGAAATATGAAAAGTATAATTAATTATTTGTTAATATGTGTATATATATTTATAAAACATAAGATTACAAATGTTTTTGAAAAAAAATGTATAGTTTTTTGTCAATAGAAAAAATATTATTGTATTGTAAATATTATAAACACGAAATGCCATTATTTTTTTTTACAGAATTAAATAAACACCTATCAAAACAAAATACAGTGAAGGGCGAAACTTTTATCGAACGCAGTTGATGAGATGAGGCCAAGTTTTGATTACAATCTAAAGGCTAGGTTTTGATTTCAATTTGAATGGCATTTTTGTCCAAATGCCTTTGCCTCCCTTCCAATACTCATAATAAGTACTCCAACAACTAGTTTTTTAGCCCCAAAAGCAAAAAAAATTTTGCTTTCTCCAAAATCATGGTTTGGGAAGCTAAAACTATTGTTTTAGTTCAAACTATGGTTTTGCAAAAAAATTAGGGTGTTTGGATACTTTTGGACCTAAATCATAGTTTGGAACTCAAAAGTGCTTTTTGAACAATTGAAAAACACTCTAAGAGTACTAGTGAAATGATAAAATGGCATTGGAAAGAAATAAAATCTCACAGAGGACAAGAGAGGGCACGTGAATGATAAAGAAGCGATGAGAGAAATGCATTTTATATACTAAAAATAAAATAATTTAAAATTATACTTTTATTAATCAATATTTTTTTACACATTTTAATTTAATTTTATTATTTTAATTATCATTTGTTTGACTTCAAGTTAATTCTGATATGACCTATTAACCTTTCAACTCATTACTTTGACCGATCTATTAACTAATCCGATTTTGGGTACCTTTACCTTTGAGAACGCTAGGAATTGAATAGGGACTTACTAGCATCTCTTTTTTGGCACTCTTTACCGGAAGTTACACTACAAAAAAATATGTCAATTGTAGTAGTTAAAGTGAGACATTTCTAGCAGTTTTAATCGCAACAAATAATATTTGTAGCGGTTAACAAAACCGCTAGAAAACCAGGCGCAAGAAAAAATTTCTAGCGGTTATGGCAACCGCTACACAGCATGGTCAAAACGCTAGACAATTTCTAGCGGTTAACCAACCGCTAGAACATGCTGAAAGGAAAAAAAATTCTAGCGGTTTTATAACCACTAGAAAAATTCTGAACCAAATCTCATTTTGCCAAGAATTAAAAATTTTCATCAGTGCGCCAAAATTTCTAGCGGTTGAGGAACCGCTAGAAATTTCGGAGAAATTAAATTTTCTCGCCAATTAAATTTTTAAATGGCGCCAAAAAAATTTCTAGCGGTTTGAACCGCTAGAAATTTTAGAATCACGAAATATTTGTAGCGGTTCTAAACCGCTAGAAATGTTTTCCGTGCCAGAAAAAAATTTGTGGTGTTTCATTATTAGAAAATATAATATTATAATTTTAAAAACCATTAAATAGATTATGTTAAAAATTTTTGTTAATTTGTATAATTACTTGTGTTACATTTTATATATTTAAATTTTGTAATAAACAATATATAATTAAATTATGAGTGTGTTAAAGGAAGTGAATTTAATTTAATAAGATAATTGAATTGAATATTTAATGAGATAGTTGAATTGAAGATGAGATAGTTTGTAATATTGAACCTATCGTGTTAGGTTGAGGAATATTTGAATCAGTTGAGGAGGGCATGACAAGTGTGAGGAAGAAAAATCTGAAAGAAAAGGAGAAATAAATATGTTAGTAAATTTTAAGTAAAAACAAATAAAAGATACAATGACTTATAAAATAAAATTCACTTACCATACAGTAAAGAGAAAGAAACCACCATATGAGAGAGTAAGAAAAAAAGAGAGAATTATGAGGAAGAATAGGAGAGGAAAGAAAAGAGATGGAGTAAATAAATGTAGAGAAGATATGATATTTATAGAGATCAGCGACACATTTGTAGCGGTTTTTTTGTAGCATTTTATTGCATTTTGTATCTGTTAGTCATTTTCTAGCGTACACATAACCGCTAGTATTTTGTAGTGGTTATAGTTTGTAGCGGTTACATAACCGCTACAAATGATAATTTTTATAATAAATTTGTAGCGGTTATGTAACTGCTACAAATTTATTATTTATTATTTTTTTAAAAACTGTACCAATTTTAATTTATACATATGTATTTATGGACGAAAATTTTTTTTAATAATAAAAATTTTGGATGCTGCTATTCTCCATCATCATCCGGCCTGAAAGGACACATTTTAAAAAAATTTGTTAGAATTATAATGTATTTGGAAAAAATTAGTAATTAGTAGTTAATTATTTAAATAATTTAAGAAAAGACGTATACCTGATAATTGACAAATTATCATCTCCTTGAGGAAAGAAGTCTTCAAGATTCGAGGGTTGAAAGGGTTCACTGTCGTAAATAATGTCACCATCACCCATATCATAAAGATCCCGTGGCTTGAGGTGAACGACCATATTCCAATCTTTATGTTTTTCGTCCTCGACATAGTAAACCTGGTGTGCCTCAGAAGCAAGGATATATGGCTCATCATCTTCAGATGCCCCCGTATGAATTAGTCTAGAGAAATTAACTAAGGTGATGTCCAAATGGTCAGTAGCGAGTCCCCGTGAAGTTGTCGTATTTGCCTAGGAGCACTTGAACAGTGTCACGGTTCAAAGCTGGTAACTCAACTCAATAATGTCAATTAGCTTTCCATAGTAAGTGACGCCTCCAAAGCGCATATCGCCATCACTACTGCTAGCATAACATCTCGTTCCGAATATCCCGCAAACTCCAGAGTTTTGTGTGAGCAATCCCTGATCACGTCCAACCGTACAGAACTTGAAGCCGTTGACATTATACGCAGTAAACCTTCGTGCATGGTCTAACGGACCGAGAGAAAGAGCTTTGAATTTATCTGTGTATGGGCTGTTGTCATTACGTATTCGACGTGTAAACCAACTGGGAAACTCTTTGTGGACTCTTTTATCAATATCAGCAGAATGCGCACGCCCCCGTAGCTGACGCCTGAGGTAACTCCTAAACTCACTACAGTAAAGTGTAATTTGTTAGAAGAGTCAGTAAGAAACAAATATAAAGTGTAAAAGCTAGTAAGCTTATATGATATATATACTTACTGCATGAAGGGTTCAACTTGGCTGCAATTTATCAAAACATGTCTGTGTGCGTGGAGTTTCTCTGTAGGAGTGAGTCTGAAGAATTCATATCCTCCAACTGGTTTCCCAACAGGAGGAAATAAAGTTGACGTGGAAGGACCAGGAGGAGAATCATCTACGCGACGCGGGCGGTTAAAAGATGTCTCCATGTCATCAAAGTACCTTGAACAGAAAGTTAGGACCTCATCTCCGGAATAACCTTCTGCTATTGACCCCTCAGGCCATGCCTTATTCCTAACATATGATTTTAATTTTCCCAAGTACCTGTAAGTTAAAATTGCATTAATAATTACGAGTAAATGAAAGAACAATATGAAATTTAAAGAGGCGGGAATAAAAGATAATCTAGTACCTCTCTATAGGGTACATCCATTGATAGTGAACTGGGCTAGCAACCTTTGCTTCTTGAACAAGATGGACAGTCAAGTGAACCATAACAGTAAAGAATGATGGAGGAAATATCATCTCCAAGTGACAAAGTGTAAGAATAATTTTATTTTGCAGCTGATCAAGCTCTTCCGCTATCAAGACCTTCGCACACAACTTCTTGAAAAATGAACATAATTCTACCAAAACCACTGATACATCAGAAGGAAGTGTGTTTTTCAAGGCCAATGGAAGTAACTGTTGCATAAGAACATGAGAGTCATGACTTTTCAACCTAATAACCTTTCGAGCCTGCAGATCGATACACCTTGAGATGTTGCTAGAATATCCATCTGGTACTTTTATGTTCTTCAACGTCGAGAGGAAGATATCCTTGTTTTTCTTTGTCAAGGTGAATTTAGCTGGTTGAAACTTGTCGTTTTTATCAGGCCAAGCGTCTTCACGAATTCCCCAGGCCCGTAAATCTTTTCTAACTGCGAGATGGTCTTTGGACTTTCCAGCTTCATTGAGCAACGTATATAGCACATTATCGCACACATTTTTTTCAATGTGCATAACATCCAAACTGTGTCGTAGCAAATTAGATTCCCAATAAGGAAGAGTGAAAAATATGCTTCTCTTCCGCCATTGCATAGGTTGCGTATTAGATGTGCCACGAGATCGTCGTCCCAATCGTTCGAGATCCACACTCTTACCAAACTCGACATTAACATCTTCTAACTGCCGCAAAATATCCATACCAGACAAAGTAACAGGAGGATCTCTCTTCTCCTGTTTCCTATCAAAGCGAATCCGTTGCAATCTAAGTCTGTGCTTGGAATCAAGGAACCGTCGATGTCCTATGAAGCACCACTTGCGACTTTGTGGAAGGCGACATGGCACAGAATCAAAATTGCACTCAGGACAGGCCAACCCAGTATGCACGTTCCAGCCAGACAAAGTTCCCAAACCTGGAAAATCACTTATTGTCCACATCAAGGCTGCACGGAGATTGAATAGTTGCTTGTCATGTGAGTCATATGCCTCAACACCATTCGTCCATAGGTCGATCAATTCGTGTATCAACAGTTGCAGGTATACGTCAATATCATTTCCCAGTGCTTTCTTGCCAGGAATGATCATGGAAAGCAAAAAGGAGCTCTGCTTCATGCACATCCAAGGTAGTAGATTGTATGGAATTAACACCACCGGCCAGATACTGTAACTTGTGCTCATGTTTCCGAAGGGATTGAAACCATCGGTTGCTAATGCAAGACGTACATTTCTAGGATCATTGGAAAAGTCCGGAAATTTCGCATCAAATGATTTCCACGCCTTCGAGTGTCGTGGGTGCCTTAACCTACCATCTGGATTTTCCTCAGTCGCGTGCCACCTCATGTGCTGAGCCATTTTTGATAACATATACATTCTTTGCAACTGTGGTTTCAAAGGAAAGTATCTAAGAAAATAATATATTAAAAATTTAAAATACCGAATATTTAAATACTAAATATCAACTCAATTTAAAAAAAATTGATGACATAATCAATTGTTTTAAGAATTTCAAACATCGAATATTTAGAGACAGAACAAGTAACACACTGTAATAATTTGTACCTGAGAATTTTGGCCGGTTTCTTCTTTTGCTTTTTGCCCTTCCATACCGACTTATAGCGTGACGTCTTGCATCTCGTACAAATCTCTTTATTGGCATCATCTCCCCAGTATAGCATACAGTCGTTTGGGCATGCATTTATCTTCTTATAGCTCAAGCCAAGCTTGTTAATAATCTTTTTTGCTTCGTAAAAGATGGAGGGAATTCAGCTTGGGGGAAAGCATCTCCCAGTAATTCCAACAACATGGACATCGCCTTGTCAGTCATACCGCACAAGCATTTGATATGATACAGCCTCACCAAGAATGACAACTTCGAATACTTTGTGCACCCAGAATAAAGAGGCTTGTCAGCTTCGGTCATGAGGTCAAAAAATTCCCGAGCAGTTTCGTTTCTTAGAAACTTCGGTTGAGGTCCCTCTACTTCATCTTCGTTGGGATTCGGGCTTTCGTGAACACCAAAAGCATCACGCACAGCATCATTCACGGCATCGGCTTCATCCACTCGAACGCCCATCCGTGAAACTACTGGAACTGACTCAG
Source organism: Neltuma alba (assembly GCF_004799145.2). Classification (NCBI taxonomy): domain Eukaryota; kingdom Viridiplantae; phylum Streptophyta; class Magnoliopsida; order Fabales; family Fabaceae; genus Neltuma; species Neltuma alba. Next base: position 217,420 of record NW_021632513.1, read on the forward strand.
CACCCATATTTGGCCGTTCCCCATGTAGTTGCCAAAATACGTACTCTCACGGAAAGGGCTTAAAGATTAAATGTTCTCTAACAATATCTTTGGGATGCCACTTTTTGAAATTACATTTAGGACAGGGACACTGAATCTTACCATTTACGGCAACATTGGCGAAAGCAAAATCCAAGAAATAGTTTAGACCAGCCAAGTATTGCGGAGTCAACCGGTGCAAGTTGATCCACGACCTATCCATCACTAATCTTGCTCAAATTTCGTGAATATATGACACAAGAAGCTCAAAGAGAAGTTAAAATGGAATTCAGTTGGAGTGCTTTAGCTTATAAAGGAGGCTGCCAACGGAGTACAATGGTCAATTTTTTGTAGCGGTTTTGTTTGTAGCGGTTTTAACAGAAATTTTCATTTTCCAGCGGTTAATAACCGCTAGAAATGCAAAATATTTTTTGTAGCGGTTATAAACCGATAGAAATTTCTAGCAGTTTTAACGGCAATTTTTATTTTTCCAGCGGTTAATAACCACTAGAAATTGAATCTCCAACGGTTTTAAAATTTCTAGCGGTTTGTAACCGCTACAAATTTCAAAACCAGGGGAGTTTCGGTTAAATTTTCTAGCAGTTTTATAACCGCTAGAAAATTTTCGCCTTGATTTTCTTGTGGTTTATTAACAGCTAGAAATGATATTATTTTTAAATATTAAATATTGCAAAAGTATTTAAAATACTGCGCAATAAATTAATAACATTACAAAATTATTAACAAATTATTAACATTTATAAATATTTATTAAATTAATAAATAATTATAGAATTATTTTGATTAATTAACATGTTTAACGTGTTTAATAAATTGTAATGTTCATGTAGTAATAAATAAATAAATATTTCAATATTAATTAATACTTGACATAAATAAAAGTATAGAAATAAATAAATAAAGTAAAAAATAAATATAAAATTTAAATAAATATCTAAATAGTGTATAAAATCATAAAATCAAAATTCTAATAAAATCCTATACAATGAAAACAAGATAAATCATGGGTGAGGGGTAGAAGCAGCATCATCGTGATCGTCCTCCGCTGGATCCTCCGGCTGGGGGTGGATAGGCCGCTCAACGTGCTGGGACTGGACTAGCGGATGAGGGGTAGGGGCGAGACTGGTGACAGGTGTAGGTCGGGGATCTCAGGAATCGAGATGTTTGGAGCCATACTGACCACCACATGACGCATAGCCGTAGCAGCTGCCAAGAGCTGGTCAAGCTGCGCTTGGAACTGAGCATCACGCTCCTGCAGCTGACGATCACGCTCCTGCAGCTGACGATCATGCTCCTCAATCCTGGCCTCCACCCTGGCCTCGATGCTGGCCTCTAACTCTTGTCTGAGCTCCTCTCGCAACTCCTCTGAGGATAAGGAACCCGGCCGCTTCACTCTCGCACTCGCCTGAGAGCTCCCGGCAGTATATGAAGGGTTAGCGCCACTTGAGCGGGGCAACCTAGTTGGTGTAGGTCCAAGTCCAAGCCTGCTAACTCGACCAGGGTGCTGCGGCCGGCCACGACCCGCTAAAAGTGAGGCGGTGGGATCCAAGGCAAACCCCTGGGACTCATGCAACTTGGTAACGACCTGAGTCATCCGTGCCTACCAAAATTAATACAAAGAAGTTAATTATAATAAAATGATATTTACACTGTGATATTATATTAATATTTAATTTATTACTTACCGCTATCTCCTCAACCTTATCCGACGCACGCCCGTCTCGAGGTCTATACACCATCGGCCACATCTCGCCATAAGTGGCCGTGTATCCCCACTCCTGCTGTATCTTTTCCCTCTGTAAATGAAATCAAAGAAATAATTAGTTACAAATTAAATACATATACATATTTAATAAATTTATTTCAAGTACTCACAATCTCGTCATAAGTGATCGCAAAGCTCCTGGATCTAGCCCTATGACGTATCGTCTGATGCCTGACGCTCCCAACATTTCTCCTAGAAAGAGCCTGAAGCAAAATGTAAAAAAATTAAATTAAATTAGTCAAGTTGGATAAAAAATAAAGAAATTATAATTAATACAATATTATCATACCATCTGGTCAGCCGTCATCCTAAAATAGATGTAACTGGACCAGTCTTACTCCGGGACTCCACCAGGTACATCTGCCAGTATCTCCTGGAGGGGCCTCGTCCTGTCACCTTTCTTCTCCCTCCATAGGTCGGCCCTCCTGTTTTTCCATGCCATCCCAAACCTCTTGATCGTGTTAGCCCTCAACTCCTCCCCCAGAATAAATTTATTCTATGATTAAAATAATAAATTAACTAAATAACAAATTATAAACAAACAATTAAGCAATTTCAATAAAAATTTTTAGTTTTTAACTAATTTAAAAATATTATAAATAAAATACAAATTATATCAAAAACAAATAATAATTAAACAATTAAGTAATTTAAATGAAAAAATATTTTTACTCAACTAAATTTAAAATTATTACAAGTAATAAATTAATGAAATCAATAACAAATTATTTTCAAATAATAAAATAATTTAAATAAAAAATATATATATTCATTTAACTACTTTTAAAAATATTATAAATAACAAACAAATTAAATAAATAAAAAATTATAATCAAACAATTAAATTATTTGAAAACAAAATATATAATCATTTATTTAAATTAAAAAAAATTATAAATAACAATTTTATATTACGTTCATCATTTCCCAACCTTGCTGCTTCTTCTCTGAGGTGATCTTCTTCCAATCCTGCACGTAGATAGGGAACAATGTCCACTGCTGACCAAGGAGGCGCACGTACTTGTTGTACAACTGGCCACCTTTCTTCGTCGATTGGCCCAACTCATTGAGCGGCACAACCACTCGTCCGCTCGTCATCATAGACAGCTCTCTGGCTGTCAGCCTCCTATAGGACCTGTTCCCCTCAGTGTCTGTAAAATTTAATTAAGAAATAAATTATATATCAATGAATTAATACAATTTCTATATAAATTAAATACTTATCAAATTTAAAAAAGTTAAATAAATACTTACCCACAAATTCCACCTCAAAACCAGCCTGACATCTGGGAGCAGGACGCTGCGCAGCCTGGGGATTCTCATTCCCCTGAACCTGCTCCTCCTCCTCCTCTTCGTCAGCAGCATTAGCATGGGGTTGCTCATCTCCAGTAAAATGAGCCTCCTTAGTCCGCTCAATATCATCCTGCTCCATAAAACTGAGGATATCCTCCTCGCTGAGATCGTAGTCATGAATGCTGGGGAATGGCTCACCAACATCATGACGATCCTCACTGGGTCCAGCTCTCTCAGGATCAACTGGCTCTTTCCCTGGTCGACGACTCATCCTAATAACAACAAATAGTAATTATTTATAAATAAAATAAAAAGAAAAATTATTTATAAGTCACAACATAATAAATTAAATAAAACATAAAAATAAAAATTATTTATAAATAAATTACTACTTCTACCTGAAAATAACGATCTGCAACTGAATCAGAACTCGGATATATTTTGTAGAGAAAATTCAGCAGAGCTTCGCTTCCTGAACGACTGAAGAAGTGAAAGTGAAGGGGGTATATATAGACCTCGCATTTCTAGCGGTTCTGGACAAAACCGCTACAAAACACTAACGGTCACTCACCACATTTACGGTACCTTGGGAATTTACAACTTTTCTAGCGGTTTCTATAAGAACCGCTAGAAATTTCTAACGGTTCTTATAGAAACCGCTAGAAATTGCAACGGTCACATAAATCTCCTCGAGAAATTAAAACTTTTCTAGCGGTTCAGATGGCAACCGCTAGAAATTCTTAGTCTCTAGCGGTTTGATGGCCTAAACCGCTAGAAAGTAAACGCTACAATTTTGGCACCAAGTTCCCGCCAAAACCCGGGAAATGTTCTAGCTATGAATTTCTAGCGGTTAGGTTATAACCGCTAGAAATATGCCGGCAGTGGTCAAAGCGTCGCTAATTTGCAGCGGTTTTTCTTAAAATCGCTATAAATGTTAGAATTTCTAGCGGTTTAGTTGAACCGCTAGAAATGTTCCGCTACTAACTTAACATTTTCTTGTAGTGTTATGGGATAATAGGAACAAATATATTTTCATAAACGAATCCTCCACTAATGAGGGAATTATCACATTTGAACTCTTGTCAATCACACAACTAATGCTAGTGAACTCCTTAGCTCTTTAGAGTCCATAGCCTAGTTGTCATGTTTTGTAAACTATTATAATATCTTCGATCTTTAATATAACACCTAATTAATTAATTTGAAAAATTAAGAAAATCAATTAAGTTAGTTGTTTATAATAAATAGACGTAATTTTTCTTAAAATATTCTTACTAATCATGTATATTAACTAAAATTACCATTTGATGGAATCTTTAACATGTGTAACTACTATAAGAACTACTTTAAAAAAATAGATTAATATGAGAAATAAAATAGATCAAATTAAATGTCAAATAATCTTTTATATTAATGACTGAAAATAGTACTTCTTGTCAACGTATTCATTCCTGTTCAACAAAAAAATGCTAGGATTCGAACTTCTTACCCCAAAGCAGATAACAAGTTCAGATGACATTGGAACACAAACTCATATTTCTTACAAGCCTACCATAAATGATTAAAATATTAATCTTCTTATACTACTGTCTCTGGTTCTTAATATAAAAACTATTTAATTAATTTGAGTAGATTAAGAAAATTAGTTAAATTAGTTATCTGTAATAAATAGGTTTTGTCTTTCCTAAAGTATCATTGCTAATCAAATGTATTGACTAGAATTATCATTATTACAATGACCATTTTAAAAAAATATAGATAAATATAAAAAACAAAGTGTATTATGGTATCATATTTAGGACAAAAAAAGTTAAATAAGTTCTTATACTAATAATCAAAATTAGTATTTTATTTTAGTGTCACTACAAGAACAATGCCTATAAATAACAAGTTAGTGTGGCTCAAGTTATGAATAACAAGCAAGTTTGATATTAACCGTGGAGCATCAAGGGCCAACAATATTGCCGTTAGCAACTAACATTATGTATTCAATTTTCTAAAAATCATTTTTAAGCATACATGGAATCAATTTACCATTAAACAAAAGACACCTTTTCCAATAATAAAATCTCATAAAGAAAGAATATTTTATAATAAATGATCCAAGCATGAAAGTTTCTAAATAAGATTTTCTAAACTTTCTTTCAAATTTTGTTAGTCATCGAAGAATGATTCTTTGAAACACTATAAGTTCATATAGGGATATTTTCCCAAAAAAAAATATAAATCATAATTCAAAATTGTTATTGTGTCTAGACATTCAAATATCAATAAACAAATGTTATAATTTTCACAAGCTTGTTTTGAATTAAAAAATGTTTTAAAATTGGTAATATAAATAAATATGGGGAAAACTAATTTAGAAGTTTTTATAGTTTGTCTTAGTTTTTAGTCAGGTGCCTAAACTTTATTTTTCGTTTTTATTGAGTCCTTAAGTTAGTCCTTTGTTTTTAAAACCATTAAATAAGGCTTAACGGTGTTAACATTTCCGTTAAAAAGTGCTGATGCGGCAGGTATCTCGGTTATTTTGCCAACTTAGATTTTGACTAAGATTCAACGTGCCACATAGGGGGAAAAACTAAAAACCAAATCGAAACCCCTCACTAAGATTTTAAGAAAATTCCAGTGACAGAGAACAACAATTATAGTATTACTGATGTAAGGTTTATTCATGCTATATACAATCAAATTTTCTCACATATCTATTCACATTTTCATGCCATGGAAAGGGAGCATAAGATCATCTCATTAACAAATCAACTACATACATTTTCAAGACATAAATGTAAGGAGTTAAACACAGTTCATCATACATAACTCAACCACATCATGGTATAACATACAATCGATGCCTATCAATCACACAACAATGACCTTCTACATTACTCAAACAATTCCATCAAACACTTAACTTAAAAACCTAGCTCTTAATCCTTGATTTTAGGGTTTTTGCATCATCCTTCCAACATAATTCTCCTAGGTTTTTCTTATATGATTTTTCATATAGAATCCATATTTGAACTTAGTTTCATCAAAATTTAATTTCTTCCCATCAAACTTCGCCTGGCCAAATATAGGGGTTAGGATTCCAAAAATTCCATTTTCAGATTTAATACTTCCAAACACATTTTCTCCACATAACCTTACACAATTTTACCTTTTAAGCTCATTAGAAGCATCAAATTAATAAGAATCAAAATCTAAGTCCATGATCCTAGCTTGGGTGAATGGTATGCAATGATATCACATGTTGGAATTCTTCTATAAACTGAGTTAAAACATTAGTTTCCAATCATTTTCTATCCTCTAATCTACATACCATTTGTGAATCATTTATATCTTATTAAGTGACATTTTGGGCAGCAAGTTTTTCTTAGGATTTTAGTCCTTTTCAACCATCTAAATTAATTCCAAATCAAGCACTAATTAAGGTAATTAAACCCTTAATGAATACTTTACTTACCTTGAATGATTTACTTGATGATAATTTAATCTTCTTATTCTCCTTTTCCTCTTCCTTTTCAAAGCTTCCAGAGCAAAATCTCCTCTCCTAATTTTGCTAATTTTTTTTGAATTGTTTAAATTAAGCGGGTATATAGACAAATTTTTTACTTGGATTTTCATTTTTTGCCCTTATGAAAAGCTTAAAATTCCATAGTTACTTGGCTATTGATCTAACCATTTATCACAAGATCATGCCACATGTCCCTTCAAGTTACCAAGTGTCCTCCTACTTTGCCAAACCATGCAGAAAAATAGGAAAAAAGTTTGCTCCACCGTGCTTTTGGTTATTTCACTATATAATTTTCTAATATCAGTTAATTTTTTTGGGATCCTGTCTAATCCAGTACTTCTAAAAATTCATTTCTCTTTCCCAATAACTTACTTTTAATGAGGAGAGGTTTTCTTATTTTTCTCATATCAAAATTTGACCTGTAACTTCTTCTATTTAATTTTTCCTGAAATTGGCCTTTTATCAATATAATTTAGCTTTAAATAATTTAAAGCTAACTTTTGCACTTTCAGAGACTAGGAATAATTTTAAAATTTATAATCACCTCTCAAAAAATCATTTTCAAATTTTTGTGAATTATTGAGACTTTTATGTATTTAAAGTAATTTATTTTGACCAATTTTTCCTCAATCAGCTAAAAACACCAATAATTATAAAAAATTCTAAAATAAATTATTTTTACTTTGTTTATACTTTTTAGGCCTCAAATACTGTTCTAGACTTGTTATTCTATTTTTCATGAATTTTTGAAATTTTTTTAAAATTTTGAGTATAATTTTTAGTGTTGCCTTTTTTTGACTGAAACTTTTGAAAATCATAACTAGTTTTTTCTCGAGTTTTACTTCAAAAATTGTTCTCTCTCTTTTTCTACTACACTATCTAGCCCTTGGCTAGTCTTAAGTTCCTCACTCTCTAGGTGATAATTATCAATATATGATACTTCCAAACTTGTTTTCTCACTTTTACCCCCATAATTTTTATTCTAAACATATTGAAAGTATTAAAATCATCAAAATTCAACTCCAACATAAATGCTAAGTTTGGCCAAAATTCTCATAAAGTTATGGGAAGTTGGTTTCATTCAATTTTCATGCAAACCACTTGATTAACATATTTTTCTACCTCTTAAATCTTAATCTAACTTCAAGTAATTTTTTTCCATACTTTAATCACAATTGAATAGCTCCTCTCCATAGGATTTCATACTTTTGAAACTTATTAAAAGCCATAACCAAGTTTAACAACAAAAAGGATAACATAAACATCATCTAAATTCACATTCTTAACTTATGTTAAAGCTTGATCTTGCATGATTTCTTCCTTCTCCTTCCTTTGCTCTTTGTTTTCATCCTCCCCTCTCTTTTTTCTTGTCTTGAATGAACATTCTTCATAAAATGGGGGAGGAGGGTTATTTATGATGTCTTTCAAAATAATCCTTTATTCTTTGCCATCAAACTCAATTAAAATTACATGGATGAGGTGTCATCATCACAGCTCTCCATGTGTATTTTTCTTGTCCTTAGAGTTGATAGAAATTACAAGGTCTAGGTGTCATAATCTTATGCTCCCATATGGTCTTTCTTGAAATGGAGGAGGCTTCTTCCATAAGTTTTATTATTTATTCCCTTTTTCATCACATATTTCTATAAGCTTCTTCTTGAAAAATTTCCAATCCTACTATATGTGATACCATTTAAAGGAAGAAGGAGAGAAAAGAATAACTACTCTAGCAAGCTTCCAGGGTTAAATGCAAAATTACACTTTATTGGTTGCATTTTCTCAATTTCGATTATTGGAAAATTGGAATAATTGTTACTTCTACTTTGTCTTATTCTACTGTATATCCTCTCATCGTAATGATCTTTACATGATGTAATAATGGTGTATTAATTGAGCCATTAATGAAAAGAGGAGGAAGTCAAATTGGATTTGTCTTCCTTGGCCATAAAGTAATACTTTAATCTCAGCAAATGCTTTTTATTGCTTTTTTGCTTTGAAAATTCCTCTATTTGTTTCATAAACTACCTTTAATCATTGAAAAATTCTGTAATTTTCTTAGATCGAAACTCTTCTTATAAGTACTGCTTTTAAAATTTTTTCTATAATGCCCTTAATTAGCATAATAAGGCTTTAAATTCTTTTAAAACCAGTTTTTTCATCTTTTGGGGATCGAACCAATTTTATAAACTCACATAAGTCATTTAACCCAATTTGGTACACATTCAGAAGTAATACGGTTTAGGCGAATCATAAATTAAACCCATAAATTGAAAACTTACAATTTTATTCTCTGGTTACTAATCATTTGATAAATTCTAAATTTTTTGTGCAACTTTAAAAATTCATAACTAATTGTAGAAAAATTGTATTGAGATTATTCAAATCTTTGTTTAAAGATCTTTTAATTCTCTATAGAAAAAAATATTCACTAGGTATTTAGTCACTCGTTTAATATAGCAACATTCAATTCATTTGGTTAAATAGTGCTTTATAGCTTTTCTGCCCTTAATTTGGAAAATAATTACTTTTAGCACACTTATCTATTTTAAGTTATCTATCACTTTTTTTAAAGCTCAGGATGTATACTATTTGTTCATAAAATTTCAAGGATAGAATCACACTTTTGCCCTATCTCAAATTTATTGCTCATTATTAGAGTGTTTATCCCCTTATTGAAATTAGCATGTTATAAAAAAAAATTATCATACATGCAACCATTGTGTAAATGATTCTCATAAATCATCATGTTTAATCGTACATACTATTCTTATTATTCATTATTACATGACATCATAGGGATGTTCATGGATATGTCAACATAAAGGAGAAATATTGTATTATAATACATAAACAAATTCCTCCAATTTTTCTTTTCTTTCTTTTGATCCTCATCTTGTATTCCTCTTCCATAGGCATAATACCGATTATAGTTGGTTAAGGGAGAGTGAGATTTAGGAGAATCTTAGTAGCAAATAATTACCGCACAAACATATATGGCATATCTTGACATTCATAACACACTTGCAAATTTAATATTTTCATAACATAATGATATGTTTAGAAACCATCATGCATCAATCAGAAATCACATAGGCCTATGGCATGCTTCAAATATTATCACATACACAATGCATGAGTTCATAAAGTTGCATAAACATAACAAACATATCATACAAGCAAGCAAATACCAAGCACATAAGAGTAGGGTAAAGTTTGTTACCCTTAACTTATCACATTCTTTCTTTTGCTCCCTTTGTAACTAACTTTTGAAGTTGCTTGATTAACCTTTTCCTTTCATCTTCTTTGATATCATATGGTTCTAATTACATTAATGCATAATACCATTCATTTATTAGAGCCATGGTAACGAGCAATATTCATATTTTGCTCTCTTTAACTCATACTAATCTCTAACTTTTGGACTTTTAATCCTATCTTTCTAAAATTAATGCCACATGCTATTTTCATATGATTTTACATGTAGAATCTATTTTCAAGCTCAAAATTGACAAAACCCAATTCCTTCCTGTGAACAAGCCTTGGCTAAAACATATAGAGTTTTAGAGCAAAAATTTCATTTTCAATTTCAATACCTTTAAACTTACTTTCTCACTTGTACCCTACATAATTTTTCATTTTAAACACATTGAAATTATCAAAATCATCAAAATCCAATCTCAACACAAACACTAGCTATGGTAAAAAGTTACACAATGCTAAGGCTAAGTTGGATTCTTTCTAATTTCAATACAAAACCACTTGATTTCTACTTTTTCCCCCTTAATCGTTAATCTAACTTGAATCAATCCTTTCCATAACTTAATCAATATTAGACAGCATCTCATCTTAGGGTTTAATGCTTTCAAAACTCAACAAAAGTATAGCCAAGTTTAACAACAAAAAGGATAGCATAAACAACATCAAAATTCATAACTTTATCTCGTCTTGAAGCTTGGTTTAGTCTAAGACTTCATGCTTTTCCTCTTCTTCTTTCTCTCTTCTTTTTCTTTTCCTAGGGAAAAAGTTTCACCTCCTCTTCTTTATGATGGACGAAATCTTTAAGCTAATAGGAAGGGTAGGGGTATTTATAATAGTCTCCATTTTATTTTGCCCTTGAAGTTGGAAGGATTTACTGTACCATGTGTCATCTTTTTCAAGCCTCCATATAACTCCAAAGACCTTATTTTACCAAAGAAATTATCATTACCATGTGTCATCATCTCCAAGCTTCTATGTGATCTTGAAATTCAAAACGATTCCTTTCCTATTTTGCCCTTTAACAAATGCTAAAATTCCATAACAATTCCTTTCCATTTTGCCCTCTTACAGTTGCTAAAATTCCAATACTATCCCCTCATGAAAAATGGAGCCAACAGGAGAGAAAAGTAAGGAAAATTTGTCCAAAAATATGCCCTAGGTTACTCCTCTATCAATTTTGCAATATTGCACCGTATCGTGTAATTTTTTCGGTCCTAACTCACCTAATAATACTAACATGTGTTCTATTATCCTTATCCTATTGTTATACTCCCTCTTTAATCATAAATAGCTTCATGATAGCTTCACATGGCACATTAATGAGGAAGCTAAGGAGTTCAAATTTAATTTGACTTTCTCAATCATAAGGTAATACTTTAATCCCGGTAAATTCTTTTTAATGTCTTCTTGCTCTAAAAATTTCTTGATCTACTCCATAGAATCTTTTTAATCATAAAAATTTTTCTAAATTTTCTCTGGCCAAAACTCCTCTTATAGGTTTTTCTTTTTGAATTTCCCAGACAATGCCCCTAATTGGCATAATTAAACTTCAAATATTTTTAAAGCCATATAAACTCATATAATTCCTCAAGTAATTAATTCCTATTTTTCTCTTATTATTTAAGGCCTCTTCATATTTTAGTAGTCCCTCAAACCCTTGACCATTCCATCACCAATTTGACAAATTTATGTCATATTGGGTACTTTTTTGGGTCCTCACTTATCTGATAACCCTGGGACATGTTCTGACATGCTTTTCTCATCTTAAATAACTTCACATGGCATTATATAAAATGCATAAGGAGGGAGGGATACTCTTCCCTTTGTTCTTTCATTAAAATATTTAATAATATTTATTCTAGAGTAAACTTGATTAAATTCTTTCTATTAGTCCATGACTTCGAGAATCTGTCTCTGGGTGCCAATACTACTTTTTTACCATGAAAAATTTCTCTAATTTTTCTCAGGTCAAAAAGCAACCTATAGATGGTTTATTTTGATTTTGACTTTTCCTAGATAATATATAAATAGGCTTTAAATTTTATTAAAGCCAATATCTTCTTTTATGAGGATGAAATTATTTTTAAAACCTATGATAATTTCTTAAGCATTTATTTCCCCTTTTTCTCAAATTATTTGAGGTTTCCTTGTATTTTAAATAATTCAATTTTGGCTAATATTCATAATTAGCCAAAATCATAGGAATTTCATCAATTTGCTTCAATGATATTTTTGTCATTTTTAACCCCATACAGGCCTTAAAACCTCATTTTCCATTTTTCTAGAATCTTCTAGAATTTTCTAGTGTAGTTTTTATCAGTGCCCTTTTTAGCCCGAAACTTTTCAAATTTATGTTTAGATCCCTACTGGGGTTTAGCCTAAAAAATCATCTCATTGAAATTCTTAGCATAACCTTTAGCCCTTAATTATTTCTGATTCCCATACTCAAGCCCTCGAGATTTTATTAGTCTCTAACTTGCCTATCTTGTCGTTCCAGAAAAATTTTACGTTGCGCTTTAGTTCCTATAGGAATATTCTTGTTCTTTCAGGAAACTTTTGGGACTCTTACTAAAAAGGATCTAGTAGTCTTCCCATTTTAGGATGTTATAATTCTCCCCCTCTCAATAAAATTTTGTCCTCAAAATTTTAAGACTAATCATCTTGTCATACCCTTCTTTGAGAGATTAATTAAGGAGAATATCCTTACCTATATTTCACTTTGGTCATTAACTTCTCATTGCACCTCATTTCTGGGTTTTGATCCTGGAATCCATGGGTATATAACTTACTGTTCTATACTTTTCTGTTATTTACACAAGCATAACCCTTACCTTTAAGCATTTCACCATTGCTGCTCTTATTCTTTTTATTATTTAGGCATATTTCATGATAATGCCATAACAGTATACCTGTCTTCATGATATTTCATTATATCATGGCATTTCAGGTTGCTTTAACACCGCCTTTATCAGGTCTTTTTGGGATACCTTGCTATTCTTATCTCTACCTTAAGGGCCTATCTCCTTTCTTTCACATCCTCATTTCATATGTAACTTTCTTGAGTGTATACTATTCAAAACTTACAACTCTAGTTCTTTCAACTCTTACTATCCTCACCTTCCTTTATTGACTAGATTAGAATCGAGCTCAATCCAATCAATAACAATGGTATCTAGTGATAAGTCAAGGATACTCTCTCTGTGCTAGTCAACTACTAGTCATCATTGTTAGTGGCAGCTTCATCCAAGAAGGGGAGTGAATTGGGTGAGTTATAAAAATTTAACGTAATGAAACAGTGAGGTAAATAAAATAGAGAAAATGAGTTAGAAGGATTTCACCGCAAAGCGAAGACACATGATTTATATTGGTTCGGTCTTAACCACTTGACCTATGTCTAGTCCTGAGAATACCTTTGAGATTTTCACTATGATCCCAAGATAAAACGGGCTCTTGGTGCCTTAGTACAGTAATTGGTTTTCTCAATCACTCTCCCTTACTACCTGTAAGGTTACAATCCCCTCAAGAGTCCACACTCTTGAGTTACTCTCAGAGAATGAGTAAAAAAGTGTATCAAACTCTCTTACAGAGTGAAAGAATATTAAACATTAAAGCTCGGTGAGAAACAGAGTATTGAATGCAACAGTAAATATTTCAACAGATGGTAGCTCGCGTATTCAATACTTCATTCAATGCTCTTCGTGCCTTTTATAGTTGAAGAAGTTTAATTAACCGTTAGACTGGAGAGCTTTTAGCCATTGAAAGATCGGTTACGTGTGTTCAGTAGTTACAACGGCAGTTTGTCATTAATGTTTCTGACACGGTAGGTTACATGCTACTAAATAATTGTTGAGTTTGCTTTGTAATCTGCAACAATACTTGAAACAAGTAAGTTCTCTTTTAGAAGGAAACTTGTGAAGATAACTAAACAAATGATGATTATTGATATTCATATAACAATTAGAAAAGCAATGAATTAATCATCAGGTACTTTAAATATGAACTGAACATAATTGATCCATGTCATGATCGATAAGTGGTTGATCGATCAAGTTATCGATTAATTATAGAGAAAACTTTAGTCACATGGGTATATATTTATTGATAAGCTTATAGATCAGCAGATGATCGAATAAGTGATCGATAAAAGATGAGAAATGAGTACAGTGACTTCTGAAGAAATTTTGCAAGAATAAAACTTTAAATTCATCTATGCCTTTGAATCATTTTAATAGATAATTATGTGTAAAGGGAAGGCTGAGAAAGCTTAAAGATAAAAAGATAAAAGATCTTGAAGATAATTGTGAATAGCTGTAGTGAGATGAACTGGTGCAATGATCGAACAAGTGATCGAAAACTGTTTGATCGATCATATTATTGATAAAGCTAAGTATGAGAGAAATAAATTTTCAAAGAGCATTGATGGAGTACTTTTTTGATAAATGAATGATAGGAGAACTGATTGATAAAAGGTCTAGAAAAGAATTTCACATTGAAATCACAAAATATATGATGTTCGAATATTTGATCGATTAAGGATTAATCGATTAAGTGATGGATAAAATATCGTTGAAAACTTAGTTCAAAAAGGTCAAGGAAAGAGCTTGATCGATCATATTATGTGAAAACAAAAGTTTCAGAAGTTTGGATGATTGATCATTTTATCGATAAATCAATGATCGATCAGGTGATCAAAAAATGACTTAAAACCGGGAAGTGTAGTGAGGAGATGATGATTGATCATTTGATCAATAAAGAACTGATCGATCAATTGATTGATAAAGGAACCAGACAGGCAACTCTAAACAGAACCTTATTATTGATAAATCAGTAAGTTAATCAAGCAATGTCAGAACAAGTTATCGATTAAGTATTGATCGATAAAGTGATCGATAAAAGGCGAGTTAAACAGAATATAAAGTAAGTAAGAGGATTTTACCACTTATCTGTGTTCTCGTCGATAACTTGTTGATTGATCAGGTGATTGATAAAGGCTTACCAGAATTGTATGAATTTTTCTGTCAGTTGATCGATCATTAAATTATTAATCAATTGATTGATAATTTTCTGTAAACTTGTAGACTGATTGATCGATAAATTGATCGATCAACTCGTAAATTTTGATTTATCTAACAAGTTATCGATCAATCTTACTGCTAAGTTAGTTTTATACAGACACATTTTATATGATACAAGATCAATTAACCTTTGATCGATCAGGTGATCGATCTGTTAGAAGCAATCTCACCCAAGAGGGGGTGAATTGGGTGAGTTAAAAAAATTGCGAAATTAAAACGAGACAATATCGGAAACAGAGAGTTAGAGTTAAGAGGGATTTCACCGCAGAGGGGAAGACACAGGATTTATACTGGTTCGGTCTTAACCACTTGACCTACGTCCAGTCCTCAGAACACCTCTGAGTATTTCACTATCTTCCAAGATTGATCGGGCTCTTGGTACCTCAGTACAGTAATTGAATCACTCAATCACTCCCCTTACTCCCGTAAGGATACAAACCCACTCAAGAGTCCACACTCTTGAGTATCACTCAATAGTGATTAATAAAGGATAGATATCGACTCTCTTACACAGTGAAATTTAATGATGAACAATGACACTCAGTAATGTTGAAGAAACAGAGTATTGAATGCTAGACTTAATAATCACAGATGGTAGTTCCGATATTCAATCCTCTCATTAATGCATCTTCGCGCCTTTTATAGTTGAGATCGTTAAATAACCGTTAGACGGAAGAGCTTCTAGCCGTTGTGACTCCGTTTGCGTGTTTCGCCAGTTCCAACGGTTCCACCATTAATGCGTCTGAGCTTCTGACACTGTAGGTTACAGACTACGTAATCCCGTTGAAGAGCCGTTGTAATTTCTCTTAGTAATCTGCATATTTTAAACTTAAATAAGTAAGAGTCTTGTGGTGTAAGCTTTATTCATGAACTAGGAAGAATGACTAATTGATTACTCAATGATTCTAGATGAAATGAACCATCCGTAAAAAGAGCAGAAAGACATTCTGGACATGGTTGATCGAAATGGTGATTGATTACTGGTTGATCGATTAGGTTATCAAAAACAGAAGAGAAATTTTTGATCAGTTGAAGAGGTTTATCGATCAGGTGATCGATAAAGTGCAACAGGAAATCTTAGGTTAAAATGTAAATCAGAGTTCCTTTGAATATGCATTACTTGGTAAAGTAATCATGAAGATTATGCAAGCTAAAAATCAGTTTGGAAGTAAGTAGATAAGTGAGTAAGAGAGATATTATAGCTTGCTGAGATTAAATTGACAGAAGTCAATGATTGATTAGTTTATCGAGTAAAGGTTGATCGATCAATTTATCGATAATTCAAGTGTTACTGAATTGAAGCTTTGGTGCATGTTTATCGAACACATTATCGATAAGGTTGTGATCGATAATGTTATCGATAAGAGTTAAATGTAAAGCCTTTAGTGAAAAACAAGGATACCAAGAATTATCGAATAGGTGATCGATCAAGACATGTGCGATCAGATTATCGATAAACAGTAAAGCAAAGAATTTGTTCTAAAGTTGTTTATCGATCATGTTATCTGAAAAAATGTTATGCAGAAGAGCTTAATTATTGATAAGGTTATCGATAATTTAGTTCTAGGAAAAACCAAGTAAAAGCAACTGGCACACAGATTATCGATCATGTTATCGATAATTTGGTGATTGATAAAGTTATCGATCAATAGTCTATTACCTGCATTTCAGAAGGTTAGAGTTCAATGTTCGATCATATTATCGATAAAAAAATGATCGATAATGTGATCGATAAACAATGATAAAATCAATAATCAAAACAGGTAGAGTGTCTTACCATTTATTGATGTCGTTATCGATAACTCTTTTATCGATTACTTGGTCGATAAGATCAGTTCAGATTCACTTCTTTTTATCTGTCACTTGTTCGATCATCTTGGATTATCGATCAATCTATCAATAATCGATAGTTACCTTATGACTTTTTCGTTAGCTATAGTCGATCATTTTATCGATCAATGAATTATCGAACAGCTCATCGATTAAAATACTTAACATTAAACTGATTTATACTGAACAGTTATCTGACAGCTTATCGATAATCATTTGATCGATTAGATGATCGATCAACACACTTAGCCAATTTAATCTAACTTTGTTATCACCAAAACCATAATCCTAACACGATCAACTTATTAAACCACAACTTACTTAAATTGTTATCATCAAAACCTTAAATCTAACAATCGTCTTCCCAAAGAAGTATCATACTCTTACTCTTTTGGCTTAGCTCCTTTACTTAGGCTTTGTCTACTACCAACTTGGCATCTACTGTGATCTACCAGAAGCCTCTTCAAGATCTACTATGACCCTAGAATACTATCATCTGTTCGAGCCAAGTTAAGATATCTGGGAGACACTGGACTATAGGACTAAGTAATAAAATAAGTCACCTCCACTTAGCTAGTAACTTGACTGATCATTCCCCAAAACTAATCACAAATGCCAGTATTACCTTCTTAAGTTTTATTCAATCCTTTCTGTCAACTCCGGAATCATTCATCTTTCTGTAT
The DNA here is from genome assembly GCF_004799145.2 of Neltuma alba. Taxonomy (NCBI): domain Eukaryota; kingdom Viridiplantae; phylum Streptophyta; class Magnoliopsida; order Fabales; family Fabaceae; genus Neltuma; species Neltuma alba. The sequence goes on from NW_021632513.1 coordinate 234,877, forward strand.
TTTCTTTTCTCTTAACTCTCAACTTTCTCAGGCTGATTTTTTTTGCTATGCTTCTTTAGTTTTCTAGGCCATTGGTTTATCTTTATGGGATTTTAAGTGCTAATTTGTCTTGGTTGTTTATGTTATGTTTATATGCCATAATATGGTTGAGTTATGGATGTGAAAATATGATTAACTCCTTGCATTGATGTCTTGGCAAATATGTTGATTTGATTTATTGAATGGTATACTATGTACTCCCTTCCCATAGTATATTGATGATATATGTATGATATATGAACGCTTGAATTTAATGCTTGCATATAACATGAATTCGCATTGCATTTTAATACTTTAATTGATATTCTTTGTTACTAAGATTCTTTAAAATCTCACTTTATTGTATTTGAATCATAACCATTTAGGAGATGGAAGCTCCAAGGGAATGAGCAAGGAGATGGCTTTAGTTTGAAGATCATGGATATGTCATGACATTTTGAAACTTTGTGATGTATAATATGTAATTATGAATGCTTGACTCTTAGATTATTATAGGCTGCATACTATGGTTAAAGAATGATTTTAAGTTGATTAGTATGGTAGTTAATGGTTTTGAGCTGATAAAATGCCATGGTGCAAGATTTGGTTTTAAAATAGATGAAATTTGACCTAAATGCACCTCAAATTTGACAAACAAAATTTTGAGCAATTGGATCAGTAAGAGCCTAATACTTAACAATTTAATAGATATTACTTTTAGCTTTGAAATGAGTGGTAATTCATTAAATTTGGAGCTTTATATAAAAAGTCATGCCTATCCAAAATTAGGCATAAATTCTGAAAAATTCAAAAAATGACTAAATAAATAGTACATCTTTATGTGGAAACTGGGCACGAATGAGATGAATTCATAATTTGAAAGTATTTTTCTCTTAAAGATCTCTCTGAAAGCTTTAAATAGAATTTGGAATCACTTCATTTTGATTTTTTTAGAATTAGTTATGATTTTTCAAAATTGGTTAAATTTTAGTGTGTTGTGAATAGTAACCTGAGAAAAATAATTTTGAAATTTGAAATTTACCAACTTAAAGACTTAATGAATGATTTTATTTGCTTCTATTTAATATAACAAGGGGTTTGAAACAAAGGTGTTATAAAGGACAACTTGCTCTTGCTAGTGCAGCGTCAACTTTGAGTTGGAGAACCACTTCCTAATTTCTAAGAGATATTCTATGGCTAAGATCTTTCACTTACTTGATCTTTGTCATGACACATTCTTCATATATCACATCCCTATTAGGAGAAGCCTCTCTACCTGACTCATTTGATCACTTTGGCAGTGGCATTCTTTTATAGTAATCTTTATCTCTTGGATTTCCACCGGCCTCAATACTATAGTTGCACTTCTTATATATGCCTTAAGTGTAATGCCTTGCTTTTAAACCCTTTAGCGCATCAAACGGAAGCATTTGGAGCCATATTTTTTGGCCACAATGTTCGAAAATCAAGTTTTCAAAAATTGTGTTCTCAGGTTACTATTCCCAACAACCTTTAGAATTTTAGCCAGCTTTGAAAAATTATAATTAATTGTAGAAAAATTGCAAAGCAATGGTTCCAACTTCTACTTAAAGCTCTTTTAATTGTCTATGTGGGAAAAATACTCACTAGCCTTACCAATTGAATCCAGTTTTAAGCTAAAGTGGTACTATTTATTTGGTTAATTTTCTAGTTTTTAGATTTTTACCTTAACTTTGAAAATTATATCTTTTCATGTAGGCCTCCATTTTTGGGGGTCTACCACTCATTTCAAAGTTCAAGAAGAGCTCTACAAGAATGTCAAATCTCATGACTAGACTCCTTTATTTGCTTAATTTCATGTTATCCTCAATTTTAGGTTATTTAAGCCATATTTTATTCCTTTTTAGTACTCTTTCTTGGGAATTTATGCTTTCCGCAAGCCATATAAACCATATATCAAACATTAGGGCATATAGGCATGACTTGACTTTAATTTACATTAATTTTCCAGCTATGAATTATTGCATCCATTCATAATAATTACATGGTATACAACTTAAGGCACATATATTCATAATTCTAACACATACATGAGTTTCTCGTTTGCATCTCCTTTCCTTTACCTTGCCTTTCAATATTGTGACCCATATGGAAGGGGGTGAGATTTTAGGAAAAATCTCAGTAGTAAACTATACCTATTATGCATGCAAGACAATTGCGTAGTGGATGACATGCTTGGCATTAAAATAAGATGATTTCATGCTTGTAAAATGCTATGCTTCCATGCTCAATGCTTCCACAAACATGGCCATGGATTGTATAAGAAACAAAGCAACATTTTATCTTGCATAAATCAAAGCATCATCAAGCAACATCAACACGTAAGGATCTATCTCAAGTGCAAAAATAGGGTAAATTCACTACCTCATAACTTTAAGTTTCCTTTTTGTTCCATTCACCTCCAACCACCAAGATTGCTTAAATAATATTGCCATTCTTCTTTCTTGGTGTCTCATGACCCTAATTCACAGTACATATTAATAGCCAACTCATTAGGAACATGGTAATGCGTAACAATTCTTACATTCAAAGTTGATTCCTTGTCAACCACTTTTCACTTCCTTGATCTTGATTTCTAAAACCATGCTCTTGGCTATTTTCTAGTCAAGTTTTCATAAGGAATCCAATTACGGGTTTGGATTTAGCAAAATCTAACTTCGTCCTTTTGAATTCCATTTGTGTCACATCTTGAATTTTAGGCTTAGAAGTACTAGAATTAGCCTGAAATGGGTAGACTACAGACTCCTTTTGGCAAAGGTCCCAGAAGTTTCCTAGAGGAATAAAGGGATTCCCAAGGACTAAATCACAAAAGAAAAGTTTTCTAGGACTGAGAAAAGAGAAAGTTAACGACTCTAGTGAAGTCTCGAGGCTCAAGAATGAGAAATAGAGATGACTGTAAGCTAAATGTTATATTAGAGGCCTCAACGAGGTGAATTATTGGGTTAAGCCGAACCAGGACAATCGTAATTTCGCAAAGTTTCGAGCTGGTTAGGGCAAAAATAGAAGTTATACTCAAAAAATCCCAAAAAAATCTCAAAAAATAGGACATGGCATATTACGGCCTGTATATGAAGTTCCAGGGTTCAGTATAAGAAGTTGAGGTAATTAAGGACCAAAGGTTGTGCTAGGAACCTCAATAAGAGGATTCGTGAGGCTAAACTCAAGCAAGGATCTAAATGCAAATTTTGAAAAGTTTTAGGCCCAAAAAGGGTAGTGATGAAAAGTGGGCTTGAATTTTAAAAAAATTCTAGCAAAATAGGAATAAGGTCTAGAAGCCCATATAAGGCTAAAAATGACAAAAATAACCTTGGAAGGAATTTGCGGAATTCCCAGGATTTTGGCTAATTTTGAATATTAACAGAAATTGAATTATTTAAAATATAGGGAGGCCTAAGACAATTGGATAAAAATAGAAAAAAAATACTTGAGGAATTATCACAAATTTTAAAAATAATTCCGTTCCTAAAAAGTGAAGAGGTTAGCCTAATAGAATTTAAAGCCTATTTATACATTATCTAGGAAAAGTCAACGTAAACTATCTAGAGGTTGACTTTTGACTTAAGAAAAAATAAGAGAAATTTTCCATGATGAATAAATAGTATTATTACCTAGGGTAGATTCTCAGAGTCGTGGGTCGATAGAAAGAATTTGGTCAAGTTTACTCTGAAATAAATATTATTAATTGTTTTAATGGAAGAACAATAGAAGAACATTACTTCCTCTTTAGGCATATTATATAATAACATGTGGACTTATCTGATGTGAGAAAATGGTGCTAGAACATGTCCTAGTGGTCCTGGGTAAGTCAAAACCTAAAAAAGTACCTGATACAGTGCAAAATAGCAAAATAGGTAGAGGAATGCCTAGGGGATATATTTTGCATGAATTTCTTATTAATTTTCTCCCCATTTTAATGCCAAAATTTTGAAATTAAAGAAAAAAGCAAGAAAATTAAAAGTTGACCAAATGACTAGTGCTATTTACACAAAAAAAATGGAGTTGATTAGTAAAGGTAATTGACTAGTGAGGATTTTTTCTATGTGAAGAAATGAAAGAGCTTTAAATATAACTTAGAATCACCTTATTTTGATTTTTTTTGAATTAGTTATAAATTTTTAAAATTAGTTAAAATTTTAGGGTTATCAAATGAATAGTAACCTAAGAAAGTGATTTTTCAAAGCTTGCTTTTCTAAGCCTAATTGATAGCATACCAAGAAGTATTCAATATAGAGGTCTTGAAGCCCAAGAAATGCTTAGCTAGTTAGAGATCCAACAAACCCTTCAAAGTATTCAAGGGGATTCCAGTTCAAGAATACTTACTTGGAGGAGAACATGGATTTTTGCTTAGAAGATAACATAGATAGTTACATTTGCAAAGCTTGATGTGACATGTGATAGGCCAACCCCCAGCCATCATGGCATGATTTAGTAAGCCTAACAAGAGTCCAAGATGATGTACAAGGCCATATGGAGTTCAGATTGAAGAATTTACTTAAAATACCATGTGATAAGCATGTGCTTTGGACAAGGATCATAAGTGGTGTCCAAGAAAATTCAAAAAGCATCAAGAGGGCATCATTATGCATTAATTATGAATGAAATTTGTTTTTAGGAAGCTTTGCTTTTTTTTTTATTCGCTTTGAATAAGGCATTTTGGTCAAGAATTGTTCTAGAAGATTATGTTTTGCTTCAGTTTTTTATTTTCAAATAGCAAGCTTGTTCGTGAACTTTAAGTCATTTCCTTTTATTTGTATGTCATAAATGGTGCCTCCTATAGTCAAATAATTATTAATAAGGCATCATTCCCAATGTTTATGTCTTAGGACATTGATTCTAGAGTGTTCTATGGTTACCTATGTATAGGCTACATATTTGTACTTGAATTTCAGACTAAGATGAATGAGAATTGAGTTTATTTAATTTTTCTCTATACAGCTTTGCTTGCATCTTAATATTCTTGTGTGAATACTTGATAATATCAAGGGATTGTGTGAATTCTTTCTATAGTGTCTTCAGCTAGGGTTATAAGAGACAGGTTCTCTTAAGGTTCTATTTAGATCATTTGTCCATTTGTTACTTGATTCTAACCGATCCATATGTCCCCTCATATCATTAATGCCATATAATGTGGTTCCATTTGACATGTTTTGGCTCCATATATGATTATATACTAAGGTGTTACATTTTTGGTATTAGTGCAAAGGTGCAAGCTCTGTATAATATGTCCTGCTTATGTGTTAAAGTTGTGGCATTAGTTATATGTGAAGAGATTTCGAGGGAAATATTAAAATGACTAGTGTAGAGGGAGTTAATTTTGAAGAGATTGTTAACTAAGGACTTCGAAGCTAGCTATTCTATCTATAGTACCAAGTAGAGGAAGAAATATAGCATACTGTAAGTTTTAACCTTGAAAATGAGGGTCTTAAAATAGACTAAGGGTCAATTAGTGCAGAAGGGACATAGATCTCATAAGTTTTGAACAAAAACCCAGGCAGTATCTAGATTGATATTTTTGAAATACCAGTTGAAGAAAGAACTAGTTGGGAAGTCAGGTTAGAAATTCTCAAAAATTTTCAAAAAATAATGTAAAATAGAATTAAGGATTAAGAAATAATGTTTAAGGTCCCACAGAAATTATTGAAGGGAAAATAAATTAACATGGAATTTTCTATATTTCTAGGAATTTTTGGTTACCCTAAGTAATAGTAACCAAAATTAATTATTTAAAATATCTAGAGGCCTCAATAATTATAAAAAAAATGAATTTTTTTGAAGGATTATCATAATTTATAAAATTTTTCCTGACTTCAAATAATAAGGAAGTTAGCTTTAAAAATATTTAAAGCGGACTTATTATAGGTAGAATGTCAGTTTTATTGGAAATGGAATTTAGAGAATTCGAGAGTGAATTAAATTTTGAGAAAAATCATGGATATCACATCCAGCCGAATTTAGCATTGATAGAAAGGATGAAAATTTTGGTTAAGGGCCAACAGGAAAAGAACATTGGTTAAGAAAATTAGGCATGGTGTGAAACCCAAAAAGGGTTCAGACCGGCATCTTTAAATTTATCGGTCCAAGAAGGACAAAATGGAAAAATTTGAGAAAAATTCTGAAATTTTTTTTAAAATAGAAAATTGGTAAATTAGAGGTTTTGAAACCTCAATGGAGGCTCTAAAGGTGAAATTGGTGTGGAAATGAATTATTACAGAATTTCCCGAATGTAGAGGTTGTTCGGAAAATAGTAAAAAAAAAAAATTTTAAATAGCTAAAGCCCTCAATAATTTCCAAAAAATATGAATTAATTATCTAAATATTTATGGGAATTTATAAAATTGGTTTTAGGCCTTTGAAGCACAGGAATTAATTTTAGGGAATTTATTTTTCACAGATTTACCGATAAAGGGCTAATCGGAGAAAATTCAAAATAAATACTTAGAGGTGGAGAAAAATCCTGAAAATTTCTAGATCGTATTCTAATGTTGAAAAAGGATTTTTTATTGAGAGAAATGAATTTTTGGAGGTCTAGAAAATTTATAGAATGTTACAAGTGAATAGTGACCGACAAAGTTTCGAAATAATTTGGGATTGTGATTTGGATTGTGGGCCATTCTAAACCATATGTGGGCCCCACATTGGGCCTAAATTAAGCCCAATTTCATGAATAATATGGACTCTTAATTAAATTTAAATACAATTCATTTTTTTACATAAATATAAGTAGGAAAGTTCTGGAGACTAGACACTTGGCATGATTTGAAAATTAGGGCATTAGATTGCAGCCACATGGCTATTTTGCTAGCTAAATTTTGTCCATAGATGAAGGGGAGAGGTCAGATTTATTTTGCCTATAAATACCTCTAAATACCCAAAAATAGGTAAAAAATTGGTAAAACAAGGGGAGTTGCTGTCCATTTCATTTCTTGAGATGGAGACTAAATTTGATAAGTGTTTTTGGACAAGAAATCATCAAGCTTTAGTCAAGGATTCACTAAGGTATGTCTAAGCTTTGCTATGGTTGAGATTAAAGCTTGTTTGGTTAGGTTTTTGAATTGAAATTCCAAGGGGAAGATGCTGTAATTTTCGTTCAACATGCTTATGCTTTAGGGAAGGATAGAAACCTTAAATATGATGTGGAATAAGTATGTTTAAATGGTGTTTGGATTGACTTTTGGAAGAAACCAAAGTTAGAGTTATATAGCACCCTATTTGGCCATGACTTGTTCTTGGGGTAGGAGTTTGTTTTGATATATTTTAATGATTCTAATGAGTTCAAAAAGTGTTTTTGTGTATGAAAACAGTAAAGAAAAGTGTTTGAAATTATTGGAATCAAAAATGAAATTTTTGGAACACATACTACCCTTTTCGGCCAAGCTTAAATGAAAAGAAAGGAGGTTGATTTTCATAAAAGCTGAATTGATATTTGGATTCTACATGAAAAATTGTGTAAAAATGGACCAAGAGATTAATGGAAACAAAGAAGGAATAATTATGTCACAAATCAAGAAAAATGGGTTTAATTAAGCTTAATGTCAAGTATTAATATTTATGCTTGAGTTATTGATAAATTGGAATGTGTTTATGTATGGATTGATAGGTTTTCGAGGAGAAGAACCAAGGAGAACAATAATTCCTTTAGGAGGCTGAATTGTATTAAGCATAAGAGGTAGTATTGAACTTATAATCTTTTTTTAGGGGGATATCCAGATTAATATTAGAAATTTACAATATTTATGGTTTGCTTGGTTGGACCAATAAATGAAGCATCCAGGCTCTGTTTAAAAAAAAAACCAAGTGGTAATATATCTACGATTACTACTTCTATCATATATTTGTATTTGCTGGAAAACATGAAATAAATTGAAGAAAAGAAGTCGTAGCAAAAAGACATTTGATTGCTTTCTTGCTTGTTTAAATGTGTATATGTTATGTTATTGATGTTGCCATGATGTGGTTGAGCAATATATATGATGATGCATGAAATTATATGTTAAATGTGCCTTGGCAATATGTTTATGGAATGACTTGATGGCTTAATGAATTGCTCTTTTTACATGGCAAAGTATATGCACATGAAATATTGCATAATGGTATTGAGTTGATGTACACATATCACATTTTTACATGGCATGAATTGTATGGTGATTATGGTTCTTTGCTACTGAGACTTCTATGAAATCTCACCCCCTCAATGTATAAACAATACTAGGAACCCCAAGTGGTGTTGCCAATAGCAAGGAGAAAGGATTGGAAGTCATATTAGAAGATGATTGAGTTTATTGTTATTAAAGTTATGATTTGTAAATTACTATGAGTTGTTATGTATGATTGTAAATTATATTAGGGATTAAGGATGCTCTATTTATAAGTAATTGACTAAGAAATTATGTTTATGCATTTGTTCTATGATTGGAAAAGCTAGATGAAAGGAAAAGAAAAAGCAAGAATTGTATGAAAATGGGATAAATGTTGACTTTTTGGGAGGAAAGTTTGACTAATGTGATTTTGAGCAATTGGGTGATTCTGAATCTGAAATTTGGCATACTTATAGATCTCATTTTTAGCTTTAAAACAAATCATAATTCATTAAATTTGGATTTTTGTACAGAAAGTTATGCCCTTCCAAAGTTGGGCATAAATCCTAAAAAATTGGAAAATGACCAAGTGAACAATACTGATTTGAATGAAATATGGGATTGATGCATGAGATCTAGATACTGATGAGTATTTTTCCTCTAAAGAGCATGTCAAGAGCTTTATATAGAACTTAGAACCATATCGTTTCGATTTTTCTACAATTAGTCATGAGTTTTCAAAATTTGGCCTTTGTAAGGGTTATAATGAATCGTAACCCGAATTTTAAGAGAAGTAAAGTTTAAATTTTTCCAACCTAAGGCCGTGATAAATGATTCCGAATGGTTCCAATTGTTATATAATGAGGTAATAAATGGAGGTGTGACAACGGAACTTCCCTACAGTGAGAGGAGGTTAATAGTGCATTAAGATGAATTTTTTGAGACAGTGGATTGGATAGGATACAAAAAAAATCATCTAGTAATGTACCATTACTTAATGGAATGTAAGGATACCTGGGGAAGTGTATTTTGCTACAAATTTTTTCAGCACAAATGGCCCATGTGTCACGCCTAAATTGGCCAATTTTAGAGAAAAATATTTAATGGAAAATGAAAATTAAATAGTTTTCTAGAGGATGGTCAATTATGATAAAATTAAGGAAGTTGACCAAGGTTAGGCTAATTAATCTTGGTATGACACAAACTTGTGACATCATCATCATAACATCATATGGACATGTGATAAGATAACATTCATAAAGCACAAGATTTGTCAACCCGTTTTTATTTTATTTTCCATTATTTTTGGAAGAATTTTGAAGGGTTGGGATTTAGCCACCTAACCCTTGTAATTTTGTTGAAAATCAAGGGTAAAAAATTATTGAAATGGCTATAAATACCCACTCCTACGTATGAATTTTGGCCAAAGAGGGAAACATAAGGGAGATCTTGTTACTCTTGATTTTAGACAGAGAAAAGGAAAACTCTAGTGAGAGAAAGTATGCACAAGCTTACGGAATTGTCAAGGCAAGCTTCTATCTCTCTAGTACTTTGATGTGGGGATGTTTTTATGGTGTTTTAATGTTGATTGGTGATATAACCCTATCTTTATATGGTTTTTTCAACTATTTTCTGATGTTTTGCAACACTTTTATCCTCATTCGGCATGCACTTATAGCTTTTTTATTACATTGATTCATGCATTGCATTTTGTTGTTTAAGGGGTAAAAAGGGTCAATTTTCCTTCCTTAATTGTAATTGCCTTGACCTGTAATTAGCTAGTGTTAAAAAAACTTTTTGTTCAAATTTTCAGGCAATTAGAGAAGGACCTAAGACCCAAGATAGAGTATTGATGGAGCCACAATATTAGAAGGACCAAAACATAAGAGTTAGAGTGTTCTGCCTCCCCAGGTTGTGACATGGAGTGCTGAAGTCGGGACTTGGGCACCCTTTTAATGAAACGACGCGTTTTGGAGCTAAGTCAAGACTGAATACTCTCTGTCTTCCCAGGTTGCGACATGACACTTCTGAGGTTGTGACCTGGACCCTAAGTCACGACTTAACACTCTTGAGGTCATGACCTGAGTGCGTTAAGTGAAGCTGTGTGTTTTGGAATAGGTTTATGAGCTTCAACACCTAAAGGAGGTAGCCACCACAAAGGGAGACTCTTCCATTCTACAAATTTGCATAGGGTTGAGCTACCATCATCTCTTCTCAAGCCTCTATTGATTCCATACCCAAAACCTTCATTTTTCTTCACTTATTCATTATTTTCTGCAATTCTGAACCGATCAAACTAATCCAACCACCTTATTTTCTATTTTTCCAACTCCATTTTTAGCTTCCCTTATGGCTATTCATACCTGGAGCGATTGCAGTTAGTTTGAAGACATGAGAGGCTAAATCTTTAGCCTCTCGGTGATGGAAGACAAAGCTTGAGTGAAGGACTTAATAGGGGAGTTATTAGTCTAAACCTATGCTTAATTCTGTGTTAGAGATTTTTAGATATAGGGATTTCTGTATTTGTATCAGACTTGGTTTATGATTGTAAATCTTCTGATTAGACTACTAAATGTATTTGGATTGGATGTTGTTGATGTTGGATCATTTATATAAATATTTTAGTTGGAAATCCTAGTGTTCAATTAGTGATCAATGATTATTGATGATTAATTTGTGTGCTTAGTATTCTTTGATTGTCGATTAACATTCCGAGAGCATTGCATCATCTATTCATTTGCACTCTAAGTGGTTTTCAATAATGTTTTAAAAGGTGTTAATTAACTTTGATTAAAGAGAGTTTTTATTAATTAAGACATTGGACTCAAGTGATTACTTGGGGTTTTTCCTTTCAGACTTGGAGATTTTTAAAACTCCGATTCATTTTAAGAGCAGTGATAACTGAGTTTTCATCATCAAGAGACTAGTTTACCATAATTTCCCTTTAATCCAAAACACTTCTTCATTCATTTAAAATCCCAAAAACATTTATTTCTCTACACTTTAAATTTATTGCCCCACCTTTAAAATACTCAAAACCCCCCTTTTCTTTACCCAAATCATCATGTTGTTTATTACCAATTTAGACTAGGTTGTTTTCTAATAAAGCACTCCTCAAGAAGAACGATTGGTTTCACCCTATATTACATTATCTGGTGCAATCACACTTTTGACGACCCGGAAGGTGACATCTCGGTTTGATGGCCATTTTCCTGAAGCAAATGTTGTTAAAATTTTCAAAAATATGAAGGAAAGTGATTGAAGCCGGATTGTCACCCTCCGGATCGTCAAGAAAGTGAATTGCACTAGAAAAATGCAATATAAGATACAACCAGTTGTTCTTCTCGAGGAGCTTATTATTGGAAATCCTAGTCTAGATTGGTTATCAAAAGCATTGTAAATTTGGGTGAAGAAAAAAGGTGGTTTCAAGTGTTTAAGGTGGTGTAATAAATGAAAAGTGAATAAAATTAACTATTTTTGGTATTTTGAATGAATGAAGAAATGTTTTGGATTAAAAGGGAATTATGGTTAAACAGTCTCTTAATGATGAAAACTCAGTTATCATTGCTCTTTAAAATGATTGGGAGTCCTAGGAAACCTTTAAGTATGGAAAAAATGCCAAGTAATCACTTGGGTCTAATGTCTTAATTAATAAAAACTCACTTTAATCAAAGCTAATTAACATCTCTTAAAATACTGTTGAAAACCACTTAGAGTGTAAATGGAAAGATGATGCAAATGCCCTCAGAGTATCAATCGACAAACACAGAATACCAAGTATATAGATTAATCAACAATGATCACTGAAAATCAAACTGAACACAAGGATTCAAACTGAAATATTATACAGATTAATCAACATTAACATCATCCAATCCAAATACAATAGAATAGTCTAAACACAAGATTTACAATCATAAATCAAGTCTGATACAAGTGTAAAAATTTCCTAAATCTAGAAATATTCAACACAACATTAAGCACAAGTTTAGACTATAGAAAAACTTCCCGATTAAGTCCTTGAGCTCAAGCTTTGTGTTCCGTCACCAAGAGGCTAAGGGTTTAGCCTCTCATACCTTCAAACCAATCGCAATCGCTCCAGGAATGAACAGTGTCACACCTTACTATTGGATCCACTTAGGGTTTAATCAAAACCATTTTGGATCACATTGGATGGTCTTGGGCTTAATTTTATCACAAAACACTAATTTTCATATTTTTACTGTTCATCAGATAAAAATCCAGTTTTCTAGTCTAATTTCAAAAATTTATAACTTAATCTAGAAAAATCTAAATAGAGTGGTTCAAAATTTTATAGAAAGCTCTTTGAAGTCTCTTTCAATGAAAAATAATCTTGTGAACTGATTCCATTTGAAAAAGTCTCAGGTTTTTGTAAACGTTACCTCTGTCCTTTTGGTAAAAACTTTTTTTTTCCAGATTCTGGACCTTATTTTTGAAAAATCATTAAACAATCATATAGTTGGTGTAACATCCAAACTTTTAGGCCTAGAAGTACTAGATGTAACATCCCAAAATTTGGAACCCTAGTAATGGGAGTGTGCAAAATGAGATATGATTGATAAGTATAAGGTATGAGTAAAGCATGAAAATCCAAAATGAGACGAAACCGACTTTATCGGGTCCCTAGGGGCAAAACGGTAATTTTGGAAAAAGTTTCCAAAAATTACCTAAAAATAGAAAAAAATGAAATTAGAGGTTTTTGAGTCACACATGATGTTTTGGGAGTGAGAATAGCCCAAAATAAATTTTGGTGAAAATTCCCAAAAAAAATAATTATTTTTGGGAAAATAGGGAAAAATAAAGGGAAATTAAAGTGATAAAATTATTTTAATTACCTAAGGACTCCAAAAATCCAAGGAAAAATATGGATACACTCTCTAGGAATATATATGAATTTATAAAATTGTTTCCAAATATTGGAAATACAGGAAATAATTTATGGGGAATTTATTTCTGAATTCCTATCGGTAGGGACCCGATTTCGGAGAAAATGTGAAATAAATATCTAGAGATCTTGAAAAATTCCCAAAAATTCCAGATCATACTCTTGGAAGAAATAGGGAATTATCATGAAAATAAATAGAATTTTTGAAGCCCTTAGCTATTTTTCCTAGTAGAGGGCAAGAAATCGGGTATTATGTGACCGAATGAATTTTTAAATTACCCTAACTAATTCCATTACTTCCTAACCAGTTTTTAACATTTAGTTAGCATCCAACAAGGCCCAAATTCGTGCTCACCATGATCAGAACAGCTGGCTTGTGTGCTGGGCAAATTTTCAACCATTGGATCAATTCTCTTGGAAAGTGAGTCAAAGAATGTGTGGCTAGGATTTGTTCTTCATTTTGGCCGACCTTAGCACTTAATTTGGGGCAGAAATAGCTACCCAAGGACAGGTTTTTGGGCAGCAAATGAGCTCTATAAATACCCCCACAAGGCATTCAAAATTCGGACAGAAATGGGACAATAGAGGGGAGGTTCTGCACAATTTTCTTCTTGGCTTCCAAACACTCCTCAAAGCACCTCCAATCCAAGGTTAATCATCAAGCTTTAATCCAAGACTCTTTGAGATATGTTTAGGCTTTAATTTGATGCTTTTTCCATGGTCAAACCGTGACTTATTTGAGGGGGAAGTGCTGTTTCAATTCTATTGTGCTGGAAGTGCTAGGAAAGGATAGCAAATTGAGTAGGAGTTGTGTTGTTGATGTTTGGTGCGTTTTGAATGGGTTATGGAAGAAATTAGCCTATGAACTATGACTTTTCAGTTCAGCCAACTCAAGAACTCAAGGGTAGGAATTGTTTCAATAAGTTTTAATGGTTCCAATGGACTTAAAATGTGATGGTATGTAGGATTATGCTAAGGAAGTATGTTCAAATTCATTGGAATCAAATATGAAAATTTATGAACCTAAGAGGAAGTGTTCAGCCATCTTGAATATATGGACTTATGATTGGATTTTGAAAGTTTTGATGCTTCCATTGAACTCCTTGGGCGTTTTTGTGTAGGGTTATGTGGAGGAATTGAATTTGGAAGCATTAAAAATCAAAGTTGGAAATTTTGACATTTTTCCTTATGAAATTCGTTTCTGTTTTGACCAGAACTTAAGGAAGGAATTTGATTTTGTAAAATTTGATTTGATATTTGAATTCTACATGAAAAACCATGTAGGAATGGCCAAGGAGGTTTCTTGAATCAAAAGGAAAACAATTAGGCCAAAAATCCCAAGAAAGAAGGGTTTAATGTTTAAGTAATAGGGAATGTGTTTGAATAATTGTTGAATGATTGGCCTTGGTGTTGGTTTGATAGGTACCTTGCCAAATCCTCAATAAAACATCTTGAACTTAAAGGAAATCAAGGACCAAGTACCAAAAGGTAGCATTGAATTACACTTTGATTGTTTTCTTGCTTACATTGATGTGTTAATGTGAATGTGTGCAATGTATGCCATGATGTGACTAAGCTTTATTGCAAATGTTGATTGCAATGTTTGAATTATGTTGCCTTGGCATTATATCTATTGAATATGTGTATGATAGCTTACTTTCCATGGCATAAAAGCATGAACATATGAACAAGATATCTGCACAAAAGCATTGCACGTAGTGTTTGCAGGAATGCATGATAATTGTGATTCTGTGCTACTGGGATTTCTTTGAAATCTCACTCTTATGTTTAACACCACCTAGGGGGGAGTTCAAGCAAGGGCAAAGGCAAAGAAATTGTCCTGGAGACCTAATGAACAATTAATGTACCCTAGTGTAAATTTTTGGAACTTGTTATGTAATATTATGACTTTGGAAATGTTTGTTGGATAATAGCTCCTAAGGGGAGCCAAGCATGTATGTATATGTTTAAACATGTGAAAGCATAGTAGAATGTATGTTCAAGCTTGTATTAAGCCTCAAATAATTAAGGATGGGTAAAAGGTTATGAAAGAGTCATTACAAAGGTAATTAGGGGATAATCTTTGACTAAAAAGGACCAAGCTTGGTGCATACGAAATAAATAGAAAATATTCGAATCTGGATTTGAAATTTGGCAGACTAATAGATCACATTTTTAGCTTTAAATCAAGTGGTAGATCATTAAATTTGGAATTTTGTAGAAAGAGTTATGCCCTTTCGAAGTTGGATAAAAATACTGAAAATTTCAGAATTTACCAAATGAACAGTACATAATTGCGTGGAAATTGGTATTGATCTGTGAGAAATTAACACTTGTGGATATTTTTCCTATGTAGAGCATTTCATAAGCTTTACGTGAGACTTGGAACCACTCTGTTTTGATTTTTCTACAATTAGTTATGATTTTTCAAAGTTGACCCGATTTTTAGGGGTTACATGAATAGTAACCGAAATCAAAATTTTAAATCTTGGTTTTTACCTACTTTGAGCATCGTGTAATGATTCCAAATGGTTCTAAAGGACATATAATGGGTTTAAAATGAAGGTGTGACACTAGAAATAGCCTGAATTGGATAGGCTGCTAGACTCCTTTGAGCAGAAGTCCCAAAGATGAGAAAGGAAGTCAAAGCAGTTTCAAGGACTAAACTGCAAAATAAAAGTTTTTCAGGGGCTTCAGTATAATCAAGGTCAGAGACTCCAGTAAAGTCTCGAAGGCCTAGAGAGAGAAAAGAGACTAGATATAGGCCAAAGGTTAAGTTAGAAGCCTCAAAGAGAGGATTATATGAAGTTAAGTCCAAGCAGGGACTAAACTGTAAATTCAAAAAGTTATGACCAGCAAGGGCAAAAATGGAAGAATGTACAGAAAATTCCAAGAAAATCCCAAAAAATGGGAAATAATATTCTAAGGCTCTTCTGTGAAGAGAAAAGATGAAAATACCCCTGAGGCAGCTTCAATGGAATTTATGAGGTTATTATGGGTAAAAAGTATACCATTTGAGGTAATTATTTAAAATAGCAAGAGACCTCAAAAAAATGTATATAAAAATGAGATTAAATGGTTAGAAGGTTGTACTAATTTATAAAATTAGTCCTGCAACCAAAAGGCCAGTGGAGTGGCTTTAATAAATTAAAGCGACGATTTTGCCGATAAAATGGTATTTTAGTAAATGAATTTTATGCAAGGCTTAAAGGAAGTGTTATGGCCTAAGAAAATTCATAGATACTCTCTAGAATTAAAGGGAATTATGGATCTAACAAAAAATAATTATAGAGGCCATAGCACTGTAATTATAGAAAAGAAGTTAAACCCGGAGTAAAAGTGAACCGATAAAGTGTTAATCAGAATCTTGCACTTTACTTGGCCCGCAAGTCACCACTTGTCAAGCCTTTAATGGATGGTAATTAAAGCTTTCCAAGTGTCAAGCTACCAATGGAGAGGATCTTGACGTTGGAATGTAATTATATTATGAATTAAGTTAATGAAGAGAGAGGTTTCAAGAAGGCTTAGGCATTTGATGTAACACCTCATGTTTAAATCAATTAACTTTTCTTGTGGAAGCATTTGGAATCACTTTTGAAGGCTACAATTGATAAAAAATCAAGTTTGAAAATTTTCATTTACGGGTTACTATTCATCGTCACCTTAAAATGTGACAAACTTCGAAAATTCATAACTAATTGTAGAAAAATTGAAATTGAGTGATTCCAAGTTGTACAGAAAACTCTTTGGATAAAATTTTGAGGAAAAATAGTTTCTGAACTAATTACCTTGAAATTCGAGCTCAATTTCCTTTGAAAAAGTTACTATTCATTTGGTCATTTTCGGATTTTACTGTATTTTTGCCTAACTTTGGAAAGACATAACTTTCTGCTCGGTTATTGGAATCGGGAAAACTACCCCTCATTCTAAAGAGAAACATTAGATCTCTTTGCTTGCCAAATCTTATAACCTAACTCACTCGTTTGATAGGTCAAATTGGAGCTACAAACTCACTGCTCCAGGACTTATGTTTTATCCCTTAACATCTCTTTAATTCTTTTTATTTCTTTGGCATACATAACATGGCCTTACTCTTTCCCGTCATGCTCATACACTTTCATTCATGCCATAATATTATAATTAAATATATGGCATCATTGGCATCCATAACATAGTTCACAAAATAGTAGATAGAATTATACATTTATCAACAGTCTCATCCATTAACAAGAATAATTCTCTGCTTACTTCTCCTTGCTTCTCATGCATTATTGCCTATCATTGATTGACCTAAATGGTTGGTTAAGGAGGGGTGAGATTCAGGGAATCTCAGTAGCAAACACTACCCATAAGCATGCAAGACATAATGCATATGTAGGACATGTTATAACATTAAACACATGAATGCCATGGAAGGTAAACTAAAGCATTTCATGCTTCCATAACATATTGCCAAGGCAAAACATAACATAGACTTGCAAACATAACTTTGCAAACATTTTATCATAGCTTAGTCACATCATGGCAACACAATCACATCATGCAAGCATGCATATCAAGCACACAGTATAGGTAAGTTCACTACCTTGTAACATGGCTTTTCCCTTGCTTTTCCTTTGATTCCCTTGTCTTTCCAACCATGTGGACATTCGGTCAACATCACCAAACATCCTCTTGGATGTTCCAAAGGTCCTAAACATAGTCACATTGATCATACAATCCATTAGGACCACTAGATTATATCAAGTTCAAGACTATCTCTCTTGAACCTCAACCCTTTCTCTTAGTCTTAGGGTTTTCTTTCTAACTTTTCTAACATAAATCTCATCATTTTCCATCCTTATGATCCATTTCTTATCAATTAGGACCACTTTAGATGGCCTTAGATTCAAGAATACCAAATCTGAAAATTTTACTTCGCAGGTACTGTTCACACAGAATTTCCAGAATTTTTGCTCAACTTTGAAATTTCATAATTAATTCTAGAAAAATCTAAATTGATTGCTTCTAAGTCTCACTAAAAGCTCCTTAAGTTAAATTTAAAGAAAAAATAGTTTTAGGAACCAATTCTACGCCGAACAGTACCAGAATTGTACGGAACTCGAAACTCTTCCAAAAGTTCAACACTGTTTCCAGATTTCAAACCCTAACTTTGAAAAATCACCATAAATCGTACACATATCCAAATAAAGTGTTCTACCCATGGATTTAAAGCTCACAGAGTTTACTTTAAGCATGAAAAATTTCAGAATCAGATACGCACAGTAACTAATCTGAAATAGGCATAAAATCAGGTGCTGTATCACTATCACATAACTTGTTTTAGAGCTTGATCTGGCTTGGAACCACTTGGCCTTTCTTTCTCCCTCTTCTTTCTCTCTCTAGAGAACCATTTTGCAAGAGCTTCCCCATGGATTCCTTATGCTTGGACGAAATGGTAGGGAGGGAAGAGGGTTATTTATAGAAAAGCAGACTGAATCTGGACCGTTGATCTTAAAGTACGTGGCTCGATCTGGACCATCCTTTTCTCTATTTTGATCTTACAGTGACAAGTGTCCTATGACATCATGCTTATCATCATGATGACATCATGCTTACCTCATCAAGCCACATGTCTTTAATCCAACCGCACAGTGTCTTGCATCTGACCGTACATATGTCTTCCATCCAACCGTACACGAATAATTAGCTCTACTGACAGGCTACTTAACCTTACTGAGTCATGCAGTAAAGATTTCACTATAACGGGTAGACAAAAGACTGTCTAAAATATTCCCGTACTGCGTTCTGATTTTTATACTGTCCATAAATATCTTCTAGTGACTCAGCATGATGACTCGTAGGTGTCATGATTACGCTTGATGACTCAGCATGCTGATTCAGCATCGTCATGATGGCTCTTAGATATTTTCTTTGGTTTTGTCCCTATTTAGGGGACAAAATTATTTAATATTTGACTGGAGCATTTTATTCAATTCAGAGCTCCAAAAATTCATCCAAAAATATCATAAAATTCCTCATATTCTAGAGAAAATCTGTGAATTTTCTCAGGTCATAACTCAACCTGTAGCCCCACTTAAAAATCATTCTTTAAAATGCCCTTTTTCGGCATAACTGGCTTTTAAGTATTCTTAAAGCCATTTTGCTGGTCTTCTAGGGATGAGACTAATTTTATAATTTTCTATAGTCTCTTAGATCGTACATCCCCATCTTACCATAATTTTCTGAGGTTTCCTTATGACTCAAACAATTAAATCTACCTCTACATCTCAAATTGAGCCATAAACTTATAAATTCCTTTTAAGTTACCTCTGGGGTATTTTTGTCATCTCTCTTCACAAAAGAGCCTTAGAATATTATTTCTCATTTTCTGGGATTTTCTCAGAATTTTCTAAGTACTTTCCATTTTTACCCCTGATGGCCGTAACTTTCTGAATTTACGGTTTTACCCTTGCTTAGGCTCAATCTCATAAAACCATCTCTTTGAGGCTTCTAACTTAACCTTTGGTCTGTATCTAGCCTCTTTTCTCTTTCTGGGCCTTTGAGACTTTACTGGAGCCTCTAACTTGGATTATACTTTAGCCCCTTAAAACTTTCACTTTGCAGTTTAGTCCCTGAAACTGCTTTAACTTCCTTTCTCATCTTTAGAACCTCTACTAAAAAGGGGTCTGGTAGCCTATCCCATTCAGGCTATTTCTAGTACTTATAGGCCCAAAAATCGGGATGTTACATTTGACACTTGGACTTTCATTAAATGTGGTAGATGAGATATTTTGAGAGCACTAAGGAGCTCATCTCTCCGCTAAATCAGATGGAAATTTCGTTCAAGG
The DNA here is from genome assembly GCF_004799145.2 of Neltuma alba. Taxonomy (NCBI): domain Eukaryota; kingdom Viridiplantae; phylum Streptophyta; class Magnoliopsida; order Fabales; family Fabaceae; genus Neltuma; species Neltuma alba. Next base: position 254,745 of record NW_021632513.1, read on the forward strand.
CAAAGAGGAGAGGAAAAGAGAGGGTTTTGGAAGGAGAACCAAGGAAAGCTATCAACTTTGGTCATCAATTAAGGATTCAAGGTGAGATCTTGGTTCTAGATGTGTTCTTGTCTTGTTTTCCTTCTCTTTTAAGGTTGAAAAATCTATCTTCTCTCCCTTTTGATGGTTGGTCGAAATGGTTGATGAGTGGGGAAGGGATTTTGGTTGTTAGATCTTGCTAGAACACCTCAAAGCATGGTAGATCCAAGTGCATCTATGTGAAAATTGGAAGAATTATGTGTTGATTTGATGCCTATTTCAAATTAGTTACTGTCCATATCTGGTTCTGAAATTTGGCATGCTTAAAGTACACTCTGTGAGTTTTAAATCTATGGGTAGAAAACTTCATTTGGATATTTGTACGATTTATGGTGATTTTTCAAAGTTAGGGTTTGAAATCTAGAAACAGTGTTGAACTTTTGGGAGAGTGTCGAGTTCCATACAATTCCGGTACTGTTCGGCATAGAATTGGTTCCTGAAACTATTTTTTCTTTAAATTTAACTTAAGGAGCGTTCAGTGAGACTTGGAAGCACTCAATTTGGATTTCTCTAGATTTAATTATAAATTTTTAAAGTTGAGCAAAAATTTTGGAGTTTCTACGTGAACAGTACCCGCGAACCAAAATTTCCAGAGTTGGTATTCTTGAATCTAAGGCCATCTAAAGTGGTCTTAATTGACAAGAAATGGATCATAAGGATGGAAAATGATGAGATTTATATTAAAAAAGCTAGAAAGAAAACCCTAAGACTAAGAGAAAGGGTTGAGGTTCAAGAGAGCTAGCTTTGAACGTTTTGTAATCTAGTGATCCTAATAGATTGTATGATCATTATGACTATGTTTAGAACCTTTGGAATATCCAAGAGGATATTTGATGATGTTGACCGAAAGCTAACATGGTTGGAAAGTCAAGGGAGTCAAAGGAAAAGTAAGAGGAAAGCTTAAGGTGCAAGGTAGTGAACTTACCCTTTATACTCTTGACATGGTATGCTCATGTGTTAGTTTGTATTTGTTGTTTAAATGATTTTGTGACATGATGATTGTTGTTGGAAATGCTATTTTTAATATGTTCCCATGGCCATGCATTTTTATACCAAGCATAAAGCATGATGGCATGTCACTAGTTAACTTAAATTTATGAAAAACTACACACCATACACTAGCATCCATCTTGTGCATGTATGTGGTAATGTTTGCTACTGAGATTCTCCCGAATCTCACCCCTTCCTAACCAACCATTTAGGTCAATCAATGATGGGCACTAACGGCATGAGAAGCAAGGAGAAGAAAGTGGAGAATTATTAACGTTAATGATTGAGATTATGTTCAATGTATAATTCTCCTATGTTGTAAATTATGTTATGAATGCCATCAATTCAATGTATGTGCTTAGGATGTTTATGACATGAATGACAGTATATGAGTATGAATGACAAAGATTAAACCCATGTTATGTATGTCAAAGAAATAAAAAGAATTAAAGTAAGGAGATATTAAGGGATAAAACGTAGGTCCTGAACCAGTTAGTTTTGAGCTTCAGTTTGACCTATCATATGAATGGGTTAAGCTATGAAATTTGGTATACCTATAGTGCACATCCCAAGCTTTAAAATGAGTGTAAATTACCTCATTTGGATGTGTATACGAAGAGATATGAATTTTCAAAGTTAAGGCGCAGAATCTGGAAAGTCCATATTTTACCAAACGAATAGTAATCTTAATCCAATAAATTGTACGTTTTCAATGAGTATGAGTTCAGTTGAATATTTTTCCCTTAAAGAGTATTGAAAGAGCTTTCCGTATAATTTTGGAACACCTTCATACGATTTTTCTAGAATTAGTTGTGACTTTTCAAAGTTGGACCTGTAATCTGAAAACTGGACAGTGAACAGTAATTTTCTGAAAATTAACGTCCAAATTGAAATTTTTAAGCTTAAGACCATCCAAAGTGGTCTGGAATAGTTCTAAATGAATGCTAAGGTATTATATAAGTAAGGTGTGACAGTTGGACATTTTTAATGTACTACTTATCAAAATGAATCTCATGATGTGATCTTTAAGCATACCAAATTTTATAAAGAAATTCATTCAAGAACTTAACAAACGTGGCTCTAACTTGGCGTCCTGCTAAGGGATTACAACACCAACCATACATACCTATACATAACCAAAAATGTTTCCTCATGGTTCATCACCATATTTATCCTTGGATTTACAGTCTCTCTTTTGATGATTCAGTCCCTAAAATGTTAGGTTACATATAGGGGATGAGATTTCAATGAAATCTCAGTAGCAAGATTAATCAACCAAAACATTAACATGCATCAATTACAAGCATTCCAACCTTTTGCTATTAATAGGGAACTACTTTACCTCATACATGTAGTATTCTAACATGCAATAGCCAAGGCACATAAATCAAGGAGTATAGCTACACAATCATCATCATCATCATTATTTAGCTCAACCACATAATAGCACATGAAATTGCATAGCAATCAATGCAATACTCAACATTAAGGTTAATTAAATCTTACTATCTTAATCCAATGCTCTTTGATTCTTTGACCTTCTTCCTCTTCTCCACAATTAACAAACCGTAATCATGATAAATCACAAAAAGGGTAGCAAGGTTACCAACCATTTCACATATAAAAATTCACAACATAGCTCAAGTAACTCTTAATCCCTTAAAGCTTTCATCTTTATTCTTTGAATTTTTAGAGTTTGTTTCCTTAACCCTAAAAATTCTCTCTTGAACCATTCCTAGATTATTTTTCATGTAGATTCCAAATATCTACTTATATTTAAGAAAAGAAAACTCCTTCTTCTAGTTTTGGACTAACTGAACCAATAGGGTTTAATATCCAAAAATTACAATTTTGGCTTTAATGCTTCCAACCTATGTTCTTTAGGTTTATCCTATACCATTTTCCATTTTGAATACAATGAAAGCATCAAAACATTGAAAAAAAATTCTAAGATTTAGTTTCTCCCTTGGCCGAACAACACCATTTGAGTTCCAATAAAGAAATCCTTTCGAAAACAACACCAAACCACTTGAAACTACTATGATTTAAAGTGTTCTTACTATGTCTAGCAATCAAAACTTCCCTCCCTTCTCTATATTCATTTCAGCCAGCACTTAACAAGGAGGAGAAATAGGATTTTCAATCATACAACTCAAGCAAACAAGACAAGGAACCATTTGGAACCAAAAACTAACCTTGAATCCACTTATATGATCAAAATTGATGGCTTTCTCTTGATTTCCTCCTGAAGTTCTTTCTTTTCCCTCTTGGTTCCTCTGTGGCCAAGACAATAATCTGATTTAGGGGGAGGAAGAGCTCAATTAATGCACCAAAATATCTCAACCACCATCAGAAATGAAAAGCCAAGTGTCATTACCCCTTTTACTCTTGCTTTCTCTTTTATAATTTAACTAAATCCAAATGAAATTAATTACCAAAAGTTAGAATCCTCTCCATTTGAGGAGTGACACTTGGCAACTTCAAATCATCTCCGTTAGGGGCTTGACACATGGCTAAATATGAGCCATTTGAATTGCAAGACTTTAGTCTTACTTTATCGGTACACTTTGACTCCGGGTTTAACTTTTTTTCTATAATTACAATACTCTGGCCTCTATAATTATTTTCTGTCAGATTCATAATTTATTCTCCTCATTTTTATCTCCCCAAGATGCCCTCTTTATCTCAAAATTGAATTTCCAATAATTAAATAAAAAAGGAAACTAATTTCCTTCTCTTTATTGATTTTTCCACTTTTCAAAGGAATTAGAAAAAATCTTGGATATTTGATGGTTTTCTTTTAATTCCATAATCTCTTATAAATCCTTGGGGTATTATAGGAATTTTCTTGGAATTTAATTCTCCTTAAAATTTTTATTTGGAATTTTCCAAATAAAAGCCCTTAAATTAGGCTAAATTACCCTTAAATTCCTTTGTAATTTCTCTAAGGGTAATTTGATCATAAAACCAATTTTATAATCCCATATAATTTCAAAGAATATTATCCTTATTTTTTTCTTAATTTTCCAAGACTTGGAAATATTTTTCCGTGATTATTTTTGACCAATTTTCCTTAATTAGCCAAATTTTTCATAATTGGCTTGGAAAATCATAATAATCATTTTCCACCAAAATTCTTCTATTTCTCCTTGTCATTTTTGACCCTTTATTATTTAGATATATTCCTTATTCCTAATTATTCTATTGCCAGATGTGACAAACAGCCATGGTTAAAGCTCAAAATGAGATTGGAAAAAGGGAGAAGAAGGTGGTTGGAGTGGTTTGATCGGTTCGGAAATGCAGGAAATGATAAAGAGATAAAGAAAAATAGAAGTTTTGGGTTAGAATCAATGGAGACTTGAAAGGAGAATATAGTGGCTCAACCTAATGCAAATTTGTAGAATAGCAGAGTATTTGTTCGTGGTGGCTGCCCCCCTTAGGTGTAGAAGCTCAAAAACCTATTCCAAAACACATAGCTTCACTTAATGCACTCAGGTTGCAACCTCAAGAGTGTCAGGTCGTGACTTAGGGATTCAGGTCACGACCTTAAAAGTTTCATGTCGCGACCTGGGAAGACAGAGAGCTTTCATCTTGACTCAGGTCCAAAATACGTAGTTTCATTAAAAGGGCATCCAGGTCGCGACCTTATAAGTCCATGTCGTGACCTGGGGAGGCAGAACACTCCAAACTCCTGTGTTTTGGTCCTTGTAATATTTTCGTTCCATCTATGCTCCATCTTGGTTCTTGGGTCCTTATCTAATTGCCTAAAAACCACGACAAAGAGCTCTGTAAAGACTAAATGATTATCGATCAAGGAAATTAAAATTTAGGAGAGAAAAATGAACCTTTTTACCCCTTAAATAGCAAAATGCAATGCATGACTCAATGTAATCAAATGAATATAAATGCATGAATAATGAGGGTAAAAGTGTTGCAAAACATTAGAAAACACTTAAGAAAAGCATATAAAGATTGGGTTCTATTAGAAAGTAGCCAAGGGATTGAAACACAGATTAAACACTTAAAAAGAGTAGGAATTGATTGGTTATGACTGAGTTTTGGAATAAAAATCTAACCCCTCAATCTAGTGTAATGTTTCAGCCAACATGAGTAATTGGGGTTTGAGTTGGATTCAATTCAATTTGATACTTCCAATATGTTTAAATGATGAAATGATGTAGGAAAATACTAAGAAAGGAAGCTTGGAAGCATTAAAATTAATAGTCAAAATTTTGGAAATAATCACCCTGTGTTTTAGCCCAATCAAGATCATTAAAAAGGAGTTGGATTTTCATAAATCTAAGTGGATATTTTGATTCTGCATGAAAAATTACGTAGGAATGCCTAAGGGAATCAAGGAATCAATGCTAGAAATAATTACTCAAAAAATGAAATAGAAAGGGATTAAGGGTTATTATAATAAATGATGTAATAATGTGTGATGCCCTATTGTGTTATCAATAGGTTTTGCATTAACATGAAAAGGAGTTTTGCTAAAGGGAGGAATCAGAAAGTAAAGGATAAGCTTGAAAAAGGTGGCTAGCATTTACTATTTAATGTTACCTTGTATTGTATTTATTGCTATATGTTGTGCTTTGTTGCTAAGCCATAATGTGGATGAAATTATGATGTTATGTGTTATTTAACTCCATGCATGTAATGCCTTAGCCTATGCAATGTTGAGTGCTGAGTGAGAAGCATGTTATTTCCTTTCCATGGCATATGAATGAGTTGAAAGCATGTGATAGTTAGTTCATGTAGAATGTAATACTTTGCTTGAGTGTGACATTGGAAATGTGATGCTATGCCATTAAGATTCCTATGAATCTTATCCCTCCCATGTTCAATAAACCTTAGGGCTTACAAAATCTAAAGCAAAGGGGAATGAGATGATTAATGCTTGAAGAAACCATTTGATGTTATGAAATGTATATGGCGTTGATCCTTTTATGGATTATGTGGATGTTTGTAAATATATTTTTTTGGATGATACTATGCCATATTACAATGCAAATATATGTTAAATTTTGCTAGCATATCCAATTATGTGGTTGAATGGTAGCATACTAAGCTAGAGTTCAAAGATGAAGAAGCAAAACTAAAAAGAGATGAAAGTCAACCTTTTAGAGACAAACTTTGACCAATGTGATTCTAACCATTTGAGTGAGTTAGATCACAAAATTTTATAGACAAATAGATCTCATTTTGTTCTCTTTAAAATGAGTGGTGACATGCCCCAAATGAATATTTGTACAAGAATTTATGTTTATCTGAAGTTAAGCAAAAATATTGAAAAATTAGAAAATGGCCATATGAAAAGTACTTTTTGAAAATTAATTTGGGCTCAAATTTGAAGACAATTCATTCAGAAAATATTTTTTTTCTCAAAAGATAATCCAAAGGGCTTCTAATAGATCTTGGAATCACTTGATTTTAATTTTTTTTAGAATTAATTATCATTTTTCAAAATTTGGTCAAATTATGGATTGCAGTGACGAGTAACCTGAGAACAAAATTTTTCAAAGTTAAATTTTTCAAACTTTTGGCCAGTAAATATAGAGGTGTTCATGGGACAAGAGGGGACAAGCCTGTCCCAGTCCCATCACGGTGAAAGTCCTGTCCCATCCAGTCCTGTTTCCCCCTTTTTTTAAAAAAATACTATAATTTTTTATATAAATTTTTTATGTTATAATGCTTATTTTTCATTGGGCTTTTGAAGATAAAAACATTATTAAAAAAATTATATAGAAAGCTCAATTATATAGTATAAAAAAAGTATAAAAACAATACTGTAAAAAAATATTGTAAAAGAAACACTATGTAATAGCTTTATAAATTATTTTATTGAGAAAGGAGATTTTGTTGAAATAATACTACAACTTAAGAGCTAAAAATACTATAAAAATAATAATTATTATTAATAAGTAAATTGAATAATCTAATAATTATTATTAATAAATAATTTTTTTCCAAAAATACCTAGGGATGTGACGAGATGAGACGGGATGGGACAATCCCGTCTCGCATCCCATCTTATCTCGGTTACTGTCTCATCCCGTCCTGTACTTATCCCATCTTGTCCTGAACTCACCGGAATCGAGACAAATTGAACATCCCTAATTAAATGTGATTCCATTTGCTTCTAATTGGTTTTTTTTTTGGTAAAAAGTGAATGTGTTATATTTTTGGTATCATAACAAAGGCTTTGGCATGGGGTTGAATGCTCTGATGTTGAGGAAAAATTTACTATTTATTAATTGATCTGTACTAGTATGGAATGACATGAAGGGATAGGCATGGTTATGCCTTGCTATGAGGATCATGGCTCAAGGAAGGTGGTTAATCAAAGGATGCCCAGTGAGTCATTTTCTTAGTGGTATGACGAAGGAAGGGTTCTTTTGCTTATGGTTGACTTATGTCAAAATATTACATGGAAAGAGAGCCTAGGCATGATAAGTCCTCTGTGGCAATCAATGAGGTTCAAGTAATGGAGGTACAGGACGATGTATGAAGTGCTCTACCACTAGGCAATATCAGACAAGGTATGGTGATGTATCGAAACCCAGACTAAACGACGTGGAGGCTAGTTTGAGCAGGGTTAGTGCATGCCCAGTTAAGAAGGTGCTCCCCAGGACATGGATATGGTAGAAAGGTATTGGGGACATCTATGGTTGCATAGATGTGCGTACCATTGATGAGCTAATAAGTACCCTAGAGACCCTATTTTAGCTAACATTTCGCGACCCCAAGTTAGGAGTAAATGATAGTCGAATGTTAGACTTATAGTTATAAACATGTGGTGACTAGTTAGGATGTACATGACTTTTGTTGTTGTACCACAAACATGAGTGTATTAGAGTATGTGTTTTAGATGAATAATGGCTCTGTTCCTCCTATAGTTGAAAGATGACAAAATGGTTAGAACAAAAAGGAATGTACAATTAGAGGAAGAGCCAAGAAGAGAACCAAAAAGACCTCTTGCTGATCCTATTCGATTAATCATGAATATGTTAGATGAGCAGCAACATGTGATGCAAGAGATACAGGCTACTTAAGTTCGCCAAGAGCAAGAATGGGATGCTGCTATAGTTGTAGTGGTAATAACAGTAATAGCACAGTTAAGGCAACTTGAGCTTAGGATGGTCAAGGTAACCCAACCAATCTAGCCACAAAGACTTGTAGGAGAACAGGAAAGGCTAGCTGTAAAGGAAGATAACCTGTAGTAATGGATTGCGCGCTTTTGTAAGCATAATCTATCAGCCTTCAAAGGAACCTTGGATGTTCAAGTAGTTGAGGATTGGATTACCTGGCTCGAAAAGATATTTAAAGGGATGGAGTATTCCTCTAAGCTAAAGGCTTAGATGGCCATCTACAAGCTTGAAGGGGAAGCTGATAGATGGTGAAAGAATACGAAGATAGTTCTCTAAGCTAACAATACACTGATCACATGGGAGAACTTTAAGGAATACTTCTACGAGAAGTATTTTTCGTGTTCTGTGAGGGATGAGAAGCAAGTGGAATTTCTGACTCTAAGATAGGTAGAGAATGAGTCATTTGATGAATACCTCACAAAATACATTAAGCTATCTCGGTATTCTACCTACTTACAAAGCATGAATGATGAAAGGTGGTATATGAAAAAGATGATTAGGGGTTTAAGACCTGATTTAAGAGAGAAGGTAGCTCCAAGACAGATAGAAGTATTCAACAAGGCAATAGAAACCTATAGTATTACAGAGAACAACCAGAATCATTATAGTCTAACTAAGGCAAATCCAAAGACTGTGAGACCTCCAATTAAAGAAGGGACTTAGAGAAAGCTTGGTCTGAGTAGGAAGTTCAATAAAGGGTTCAAGCAAGGAGACTTTGATATAGCCAGAAGGGCCAATAATTGTGAGAAATATGCCAAGAGTCATAGAGATCGGCCATGCCTAATGTGACAAAATGTGTGCTTTTGATACTACAGACCTAGACATTTTGCAAGGGAGTGTCTGTAAAGAATAGACAATTCAAGGCCTCAGACACAAGTAGAGGTGTTCACCCTGGCACAAGAGGAGGCTCGTAAGTCACCTGAGATGATCTAAGGTATTCAATATGAATGATTGCTAACTATATGCAATGTTAAGTTCAAGTGCAAGCCATTTATTCATAGAGTATAAATATGCTGGGTGATTGGGCCTTACTATTAATGCTTTGCCACATGATGTAGTTGTTTTCACTCCCACTAGCCCTAAAGCTATACTCTTTAGTATGTGGTTGTATTACATTGTTCTAGCATGAGCATTGTTGCGCTTTTTTTGATTTGATGCACATGCCTTTCCATGATATTAGTGTGACAACTAGCCTAAGCTGATTATTTTTCAATGATATTCCTTGCTTGTGGAATAAAACCTTAGTCCACCTTATGAAGAAAATAATCCCTAGTACGGAGGTAAAATTGAACTACTTGATTGAGGTTTAGATGGATGGAGGTCTGGGAAAAGATTAAGAAAATTATTATAAAGGAAATAGATACTGAAGGGTAGTAAGAACTAACAGTAAAGCCCTCAATGACAAAGAGCTTAAGAAAGGAGTAGTAAAGAGATAACTTGCGAGGTAGGCAACTGTTGTTTAAAGTAAGTGGCTTCCCTTTTTAAGAGGAATGATTGAGTTAAGTAAGCCTAGTAGGGTTGAGTCAAGTTAAGGGACTCCCCTAATGAATAATGGTTGAGAGTAAAGCTAGCCAGGCAAAAAGTATGAGTCTAGATTCTAATTGGAAGATAATGTGGCAGCCTATGCCTCAGGTAAGTACTAAGACCTTGATAGAAGTGAGGCAAATGATGAAAGGCTATCTTAAGCCCCTTGAGGGAGTATAGGAAGCCTAAAGAGATAGCAAGTAGAGAGGGATAGACCCCTGATGTCACAAAAGAATAAGAACTCTCTTAGCAATGTTTTCAGATGTTAAGGTAAAATCCAGGATTGTCCAAGACATATAAGTCTAGTGGACATAGCTAAGAGAATGATTAGAAAGGGGCCTTATATTCAAAGTTGGAATAGAATGGCAATGATGAATTAGATGCTTGATTGAGATACCACTTAGCAGGAGCCCCATGGAGGGTACTTGAATGATCTATGTTTGCTAAGTGATGTAGTTAAGTGTTATGACTGATATATGACCATGAAAAGCTATAAAGAGAAAAAGTCAGGTAGTATCCTTTGAGGATATAGATAATGGATGATATAGGAGAATGGTTGCACTAAAAATGAGTATAGAGAAAGGAACATATCTTCATTAATACCTAGACGAATGTTAGTGATTGGGACCGAGCAGTATTCCCTTCTGTCCTTAAGGCATCATAAGGAAGTGCAACCATAGTATTCAAGCAAGTAAGAAATCTAAGAGTTATGGTTCCTATAAACAAATACCACTATTGAAGTAACTGAATGAATCAAGTTGAGAATGTGCCATAACTGAGATTGAGTAAAAGAAAGGTCTTGACCACAGAGTATCCCTCAATATTGGGAGGTGGTTCTCCAGATTAGAGTGATGTTGCTCTAGTTAGAGTAAGCTATCCTTTGAATTAATGAAAGGAAAAGCAGTCATGATAGAAAGGACATCACTATAAAAAGCAATGTGTCCTCCCAAGATGGTAGAGTTGACGCTGTGATAGTAAGAGATATATGTCCTTTGTTGAGGAGAGTAAGTGGTTGAGTTGAGGATGCTCTAGTGAGAGCAATCTATCCTCCTATAGGAAAAGTAAAAGCAGTCAAGGCAAGGCATACGGAGTAACTTTACCCCAATAAGAATGGAAATTGGTCAAGAGTAAGGCAATGGTGAGATGCCCTTGAGGTCAACAGGGTACTAAAGGAAAGAAATAGGGTAAAAAGAGAAAGTGATCATGTAAGTCATCTTCCTGAATAATCTTGTGTCATTATGGATAGCGAGAATAGTGAAATGAGTTAGAGGAGTCATGTGGCAAGACAGATTGGCATGATAATGACGTGAAAGCCGAAAAGCTATATAATTGATAAAAAGGGCCCAGAAGTGAAAGGTGGCCTAAGGAAGGGAACCAGCTTGAGAAAGTTAAGAGTTAATGGCTATCAAGTTAAGTATGTAGCTTGACAATTAAAAAGGTTGAACAGAAAGAGAAATAGTTTGAGGAAGCTAAAAGTAAAAAGCTATGGAAGTACCCAAAGGAGGATGCTTTTGAACTTGACAGAAAGATTGAGAAAGGTCCAAAAGATAGCAAAAAAGATCTCTCATTAGTCTTGAGGAATGATCAGTCAAGCTACCAACTGAGTGTTGGCGACTTAATCTTTAACTCATTTCGGTGGTCTAAAGGCTCATAGAGAGTGAAACATGGCTCAAGCAAAGGAAATTCTAGGGTTATAAGAGGATCTTGAAGAGGCTTGTAATAAAGCACAGTAGCTTTTAATGAGGACTGAGACTTGCGGTAAAGCGTAGTAGCTCCTGAAGTCAGAAAGTCAAGCCTAAGGAAAGGTACTGAGCCATAATGGATATAGTTTCTCTCTAGAGCGTGAGAATAAGATGACCAGGGATGAGTTTAAAATATGGAAACCTCCTCAAGATGAGGAGTTGGCAGAGAGAGAGTATCCTTGACTGTTCTCTAGATACCTTTATTATTAATTAGACCAAAATCAACTATATTTCGCCAATAAAGAAAGGAAAGGATAGCAAGAGTTAAGAAGGGAACTGTAAGTCCTAAACGTTAAGTATTCAAGCAAGCTAAGGACGAGAGAAATGAGAAAGGAAGGTAGTGAACCCTTCGAATAAAGCTGTTAAGGGTAATAAAAGTGGAAAAGACCCTTTAGAGGTAAAGCAAAACAAGCGTCTAAGATGTGGACATACAAGAAGTATCCAAAGTAAGAAAAATCCTAAAGTGCCATGGTATAGCAAAATACCATGAGGACAAAAAGGTTGTTAAGGCACGATGACAAGTAAATATGTCTAAAGAAAGGAAACAAATCCGGAAACGTGAATTTAGTCGCGTAAATACCCGGAAGAAGTATGGATGACATCGTATATGAGTATATGTCCCAAACATAAAGTTTGGCCAAAAAGGAATGTCTTCCCTAAGAAATCTCTGGAAAAGAGTTTGAGAAGAGGTTTGGTCTTGAAATTTCAAGGATGAAATTTTTACAAAAGGGAGAAAACATAACATCCTGCAAATTTTAATCTTGAAAATGAGGGAATTAAAATAGATCCAGTTCCAATTAGTGTAGAGGGGACATAGATCTCATAAATTTTGAATAAAAACCTCAGCGGTGTCTAGATTGATATTTTTGAAATATTAGTTGAAAAAAGAACTGATTGGGAAGTTAGGTTAGAAATTCCCAAAAATTCTCAGAAAATCATGTGAAATAGAATTAAGGATAAACGAATAGTGTTTGAGGCCCCAAAGAAATTATTGAAGGGAAAATAAATTAATATAGAATTTCTATATTTCTAGGAATTTTTGATTACACTAAGTAATAGTAACCAAAATTAATTATTTAAAATGTCTAGAGGCCTCAATAATTCTAGACAAAATATTTTTTTTTTGAAGATAATCATAATTTATAAAATTTTTCCTGACTTCAAATAATGAGGAAGTTAGCTTTAGTAGTATTTAAAGCAGAATTATCACCGGTAGAATGTCGATTTTGCTATAAATGAAATTTAGAGAATTCTAAAGCAAATTAAATTCTAAGAAAAAACAAGGAACTTTGCTACATTGAGAGGAGGTTAGTGGTACACAGAGATAAATTTTTTGAAACAATAGATCGGACAAGATACAGAAAAAATTTATTTGGTATTGATCGGTACTTAGTTTAATGTAAGGATACTTGGGGAAGTGTATTTTTCTACAAATTTGTCCAACCCAAATAGCCCATATGTCACACCTAAATTGGCCCATCATAGAGAAAAAATATTTAATGAAATATGAAAATAAAATAGTTTTTAGAAAGTGGTTAATTGTGGTGATTAAGGAAGTTAAGCAAGATTAGGCTAATTAATCCTGGTATGACACAAGGTTGTGACATCATATGGACATGTGTTTAGATCACATTCATAAAGCACAAGATTTGTCCACCTATTTTTATTTTATTTTCTATTACTTTTGGAAGAATTTTGAAGGGTTGAGATTTAGCCACCTAGCCCTTGTAATTTTGTTGAAAATCAATGGCAAAAAGTTATTGAAATGGCCATAAATACCCCTTTCCACACATGAATTTCGGCCAAAGAGGGAAATATAAGGGAGGTCTTGGTTGCTCTTGATTTTAGAGAGAGAAAAGGCAAGCTCTAGTGAGATAAAGTGCATATAAGCTTAAGGAATTGTCAAGGCAAACTTCTATCTCTCTTGTGCTTTGATGTGGGGATGTTTTTATGGTGTTTTTATGTTGATTGGATGGCCATTTTTCTAAAGGGAAATGCTGCCAAAATTTTCAAAAATATGAAGGAAAGTAGCCAAGGGAATGAACACAGATTAAACACTTAAAAAAAGTAGGAATTGATTAGTTATGATTGAGTTTTGGAATGAAAATCCAACTCCTAAATCTTGTGTAATGTTTCGACCAAAATGAGTAATTAGGATTAGAGTTGGATTCAATTCAATTTGATGCTTCCAATGTGTTTAAATAATGAAATCGTGTAAGAAAATACCAAGAAAGGAAGTCTGGAAGCAATAAAATTGAAAGTGAAAATTTTGAAAATAATCCCTCATGTTTCGGCCCAATGAGGATCATTAATAAGGAATTAGATTTTCATAAATCTAAGTAGATATTTGGATTCTATATAAAAAATATGTAGGAATGACCTAAGGTAATTAAGGAATCAATACTAGAAATAATAACCCAAAAATCAAGTAAAAAGGGATTAAGGGTTATTATGATGAACGATGTAATAATGGGTGATGCCCTATTGTATTTATTCTATATATTGTGCATTGTTGTGATACCATGATATGGATGAGATTATGATGTTATGTGATTTTTAACTCCATGCATGTAATGTCTTGATTTATGCAATGTTGAGTGCTACGATTGAGAAGCATGTTATTTTCTTTCTATGGCATGTGAATGAGTTGAAAGCATATGATAGTTAGTTCATATAGCATGTAATACTTTGTTTGAGTGTGACATTATAAATGTGATGCTATGCTACTAAAATTCTTATGAATCTTACCCCTCCTATGTTCAACAAACCTTAGGGCCTACAACATCTAAAGCAAAAGGAAATGAGGTGATCAATGCTTGAAGAAACCATTTGATGTTTTGAAATGTATATGGCTTTGATCCTTTATTGGATTATATAGATGTTTGTAAACATTTTTTTTTTGGGATGATACTATGCCATATTACGATGCAGATATATGTCAAAGTATGCTAGTATATCTAATTATGTGGTTGAATGATGGTAGGCTAAGCTAGAGTTCAAGTATAAAGAGGCAAAACCAAAAGGGGATAAAAGTCAATTTTTTGGGAACAAATTTTAACCAACATGATTTTGACCATTTGAGTGAGTTAGATCACAAAATTTTACAGGCAAATAGATCTCATTTTTTCCTCTTTAAAATGAGTGGTAACATGGCTCAAATGGATATTTGTACAAGAAGTTATGCCCATTCAAATTTAGGATAAAAATATTGGGAAATTAGAAAATAACCATATAAACAGTACTTTTTAGAAATTAATCTAGGCTCAAATTTGAAGACAATTTGTCTAGAAACTATTTTTCCTCAAAAGATAATCTAAAGAGCTTCTAATAGAACTTAGAATCACTTGATTTCAATTTTTTCTAGAATTAATTATGATTTTTTAAATTTTGGCCAAATTATGGGTTACTGTGAATAGTAACCTGAGAGCAAGATTTTACAAAGTTGAATTTTTCAAACTTTTGGCTATTAAAATGTGATTCCATTTGTTTCTAATTGGTTGGTTATTTAGTAAAAAATAAAGGTGTTACAAGAAAGATCCTACTCCTTCTCTAGGGTATTACTCCATGAGGCAAGAAGTGAAGTTATATGTTCCTCTATGGCATCCAACAGAGCAGTTGACCTAAACCTCAGGGATGATATGAAGAGTCCTCCAGAGCTAAGGCCAAATACCAACCAAGCCAAACCTAGTATGGTATTGCTACTAGTGAAGTAAGAATTCCTGACATATGAGGATCTTTTAAAGGAATTTAAACTGTGGGCCCGATATATAAAGAAAGATGAGCATCAACTAGCTTAGGCTTACCTTGAATTTCTATACCAAGTAAGGGTTCTATATTATGTAGTTACTCATGAGAACCATACATTAGATGGAACAACATGGATGAGGGCTCTACTTGAAGTACTCCCTGATAGAGAATTATGGTACAAGGGACATATTGAGGATTGTGCTAGGGGAGCAGCTACTTTTGAGTAGATGGTAGAGACCATAGAAATTTTTATGTTAGTAAAATTTTCATAGAATAATAATTTTTCTAAATTGAAAGTGATTTTATTCTTAAAAATTATTTACAAGAGGGAAAAAAAGAAAAACAGGGAAACCAGCTCCACAATGACTGATTTTAGGTAACAAAACAACGTGCTCTAATAGGATGTTCACAAAGTACGATGACTTCATTAACTACGGAAGGAGTTTGCAAGACTTCTTGCTTGAAGATTTTACGATTCCTTGCATCCTATAGACGTCAACGTAAAAGGCAAAGGGAATGCACCAAGTGGTATTGGATTTATGGGTCCGCAGATTATCTATTAGCCAATCATTAAAAAGGCGAGCTTGGAATTTTGTGAGTTAACAATCCGGGAGCATTAACTTTGAGTAATCCAAAGCTAGCTTGCATCTTCTCAGCACGTGATTCAAATCCTCTTTCTCCTCACCACATATTCTGCACATATTGTCTTCCATCATGTGTCTTCACTTCCTTTCATTATTGGTAAGTAATTTGTTGCCCATTGCCAGCCAAAGGAAAGTTCTGACTCTCTGGGTTCCTCGCCATTACCATGCAAACTTCCATTTTCCCTTCTCTATATTTTCTTGGTCTGCTTTTAGCAAACTGTAAGTTGAACTGATAGTGAAGTCATCATTGCATGTAAGTCTCCATCCCCTACGTCTTGAAGAGTCGACATTGATTGCTTGAGGTGGTGGACTAGTCAAAATTTGATCAATTAGAGAACTTGGCAGCATGTCAAATAACCCATCACCTTTGTATTTACCATCGTATGAGACAAATGTACATAATGGTAGCTAGAGATCCTCATCAAAAATGGGCTTAAAGGATAAGTTGGAGAGCAGATTCCACTCCCCTACCTAGTGGTTGGCCTAGAATCGTATATGTTCGTTGTCACCAATATTCCATTTAATTCCCAACTCTACAACTCCCCAGATCACACTCAAGTTTCTCTATAAGTATCAGCTGTTAGTTGTTTTCATTGTGTCAATTGGGTATCCTTTCCAGTTGTATTTGGCTTTGAGGATGTGAACCTAGAGAAGGTTGGGCCTCTTTATAAGAGCAAAGATTAGTTTTATGAGGAAGGCAGCATTCTGGCTTTTTAGATCTCTTAATCTGCAGCCCCCTTGGGCT
This sequence comes from Neltuma alba, assembly GCF_004799145.2. NCBI lineage: Eukaryota > Viridiplantae > Streptophyta > Magnoliopsida > Fabales > Fabaceae > Neltuma > Neltuma alba. Next base: position 271,366 of record NW_021632513.1, read on the forward strand.
TTAGGCTAGCACACTTCCTTCCATCTTAAGAGGCTTAGACTTCTTTGGTTATTTGTCTTACCCCATATAAAATTTCGAATCAAAGCGGCCACCTTGTCGCAAGCTAAGGGTGGTATCTTTGTGGTTTGCATGGCATACAGTGGAATCATGGAGAGGGCAGACTGTGCTAGAGTTATGTGACCAGTGGGTGATAAGGACTGTACTTTCCATCCGGAGAGTTTCTTCTGCATACATTCTTCAATATATTAGTATGTTTCTTTGATGACATGACCATGTAGTAGTGGCACTCCTATACTGTCCCAATTGATATGTCATTTGGAAGCCCAAAGTACAACAAATCGAATTGGCCTCAGAAGCTGGGACATTCTTAGAGAAATAGATTCTAGTCTTTGCTTGACTCACCAATTTCCTTGATAAAGTGTAAAAATCCAAGAGTATATGGCAGATGAGGGTTACTTACTATGGAACTAAAAAGGACTAAGTCCTCGACGAAGAATAGATGTAATAGAGGGGGACCTTCTTTTCCTATCTGGACATGTTTCTATTTTTTTTGAGCTATCACTTTGCTGATGGTCTGGGAGAGTCGCTCCATACATAAGACAAATACGTAATAGGAGAGTAGGTCTCCTTATCTGATCCCCCTCTAAGTAAAAAAGGGGGAGGATAGAGAACTATTCAAGAGGACTTACATAGTAGGGCTAATGATGCACTTCATAATAACTTGGACAATGTTTACTGGGATTTTGGCATCTAATAGAGTATCTTCTATGAAGTCCCACCTTAATCGCTCAAAAGCTTTCTCTAAATCTAATTTGATTGCCATCTAATCCCTTTTCCCTGTTTTCCTTCTCATCAAATGGATGGCTTCCTAGGCTATGATGATGTTGTCAGTTATGCTTCTCCCCTGTATGAAGCTGGAGTAGAAATGAAGTGTGAGTTACTTTATGATTGATTTCAGTTTAATGGCAATGACCTTGGTGATCAACTAGTAAATTGTAGTGTATAGAATGATAGTTAGGTAGAGTTAAACTCGTGGAATAGGCAATGCTAACCGTATGCATAAATGACTTTTGCTGACCTACTATGTAAAGTAATATGAATGAAATTTGAGTTTCATATACATACATAAGAAATAATCTATTCCTTTTATAGTTAAAAGAGAAACAAATGGATAGAACAAGAAGCAACATCAGAATAGGGGAACAACGAGAAGAATTTAATAGGCCGCCTATAAACCCAAGACAAGTAATTGTGAACCAATTAAAGGAAAAAAACAAAGATAATGGAGGAGATTTGAGCTAATCAAATAAACATCTTGACTTATAACCCTTTGACACATCAAATAGAAGCAATTGGAACCACTCAATAAGTCCTTAAGATGAAAAAAATTTAATTTTAAAATAATTATTCTCGGGTTACTATTCATTTTCACCCTAAAACTAATCCAACTTTGAAATCATAACAAATGCAAAAGAATCGACATGAATTTTTCATTTTTGGTTGTGAATCCATCACAAGGTCGCCTAGTTTTCACGCAAACATGCACTATTCATATAGTCAACTTTTCATTTTTTTACAGAATTTATGCCTGAATTTGGATAGGTATAACATTTTGTACAAAACTCTAATTTTAATAAATTATCACTTATTTTAAAGCTAAAAATGAGATATATTAAACTCCAAAGTTTCATGGTCAAACTCCTCTATTTGTCCAAAATCACATGGACTCCAAAATAGGCTTTTCTTTTGTCATTTTTATCCCTTTTAAGTGTCATTCTTGTGTAATTATACCATATCAACTCATAGAATGCTTTTACCATAACGCTAACTATACATGTTTCATATCATAGAGTGGTCATTAAGTCACCAAAAAAATATAGTTATTACATCATTGCAAAATATTGATCATAAGTCCATACATGACACCTCTTAATTACTCCTCATGCTAAAGCTACTTTCTTGCCCTTTCCTTGTGCACTTGCAACCCCTAAATGGTTTTGATTTAAGCATAAAAGGGAGTGAAATTTCATAAAAACCTCAATCGTAAAGAACTACAATTACAATGTTAAACAAGCAAAGCATGTTATCTATACGTCACATAACAATCTCATGTTTCTAATCAATGTCATGCAATAGAAAGAGAAAGGAGAGAAAACATCAAATCAATAGGCAATTCAATAATTTACACAGCCAAGGCATCAAATTCAAGGAGTTAGGCATAATATCATATAGCTAGCACTAACACATCATGGCATATAAACAAAAGTAGTAGCACATAGCAACAAACAATGCAAGTTAACAGTAAATTATAAGTTCTTGTTTTCTTGTTCTTGCTCTTGGGTCTTCTCTTGATTAATGACAATGCCTATCAAGCAAACAATAATGGCACTCCAAATCGGTCACACCTTACTATCAGATCTACTTAGGGTTTAATCAAAACCATTTTAGACCACATTGGATGGTCTTGGACTCAATTTTATCACAAAAATACTGATTTTCAAATTTTTACTGTTCATCGAGTAAAAATCCAGTTTTCTGGCGTAACTTCAAAAATTCATAACTTAATCTAAAAAATCGAAATAGAGTGATTCAAAATTCTATAAAAATATATTTGAATGCTCTTTCAAGAAAAAATAATCTTGTGAACCAATTCCATTTGAAAAAGTGTGTCAAGTTTTTGTGAAGTTGTTGTCTATGCATTTGGCAAAAAATCCTTTTCTAGATTCTAAACCTTAACTTTGAAAAATCATAAAAAATCATGTAGTTAGCCATTTTTAACGTGGTACCTATTGATTTAAAGCTCATGATGTAAAAATTTAAGCATACCAAATTTTGTGAAGAAGAAATTGTTCAGGAACTTAATAAAGCATGGATTAATTTGCATCCTGCTTAGGGATTAGCACCAACCATATATACTTATACACCAACCAAATATAAATGTTTCCTCATGGTACATCACCATATTATCCTTGGATTGCAGCATCTTTTTGATAATTCAGTCTCTAAAATATTATGTTACATATGGGGGATGAGATTTCAATGAAA